>NW_022265279.1:230000-462500 GCF_002021735.2 Oncorhynchus kisutch
TCATGACCATCATCATCATCATCATCACAACCATCATCATCACCATCATCACCATCAACACCAACACCATCACCACCATCATCACCATCATCATCATCACCATCATCGCCATCAACATCATCATCATCATCATCATCACCATCATCACCATCAACACCAACACCAACACCATCACCACAATCATCACCATCATCATCATCACCATCATCATCATCACCATCATCATCATCACCATCATTACCATCAACACCAACACCATCACCACCATCATCACCATCATCATCATCACCATCATCGCCATCAACATCATCATCATCAACACCAACACCACCATCACCACCATCATCACCATCATCGCCATCATCATCATCACCATCATCACCAACACCATCACCACCATCATGACCATCACCACCATCATCACCATCATCACCATCATTATCATCACCACCATCATCACCATCATCACCATCACCAATATCATCACCATCATCATCATCATCACCATCATCACCATCATCATCACCACCATCATCACCATCATCACCATCATCAACAACAGCACAGTCAGGGCCATTACCATCATCAACAACAGCACAGTCAGGGCCATCACCATCACCATCATCAACAACAGCACAGTCAGGGCCATCACCATTACCATCACCATCACCATCATCAACAACAGCACAGTCAGGGCCATTACCATTACCATTACCATCACCATCATCAACAACAGCACAGTCAGGGCCATTACCATCACCATCATCATCATCATCATCAACAACAGCACAGTCAGGGCCATTACCTGCTGGGTGACGTTACAGCTGAGCTCAAAGAGTGTATGGGTTCCATCAGGGCCTGATCAGGTCAAGCCCAAACTACTCAATTAATCTACTATGAAATTCATCAAGTATTACATAACAGCAACATGGCTTGGTACCGTAGTGAGGGATGATTCCCCAGGCGGTGAAGGAGGCGTAGAGCCCACCAAACATCCAGAACATACACAGCCAGCTAAGGTGCTCCCCTCTCTTATCCATCTGGAGGAACTCTGCGAAGTAGGTGTACACGATGGGGACAGTCCCTCCGATCCTGGTGGAACAATACAACAGAGATTAGAGACATTTAAACTCTGAATATATTCTTTAACATGTGCAGGATTGTTGAAACAGTGAAATGGGGTGTGATTCCTCTTGAGGAGGTCTGTTCTGTGGACTTTGTTGAATTCACGGTCTGACCACACAACCCCAGACACCTGGACCTATTCTCCCTTTGGATCCGGGAAAGGGTTCTGTTATGATATGTGTCCAAATGTCACCGTATTCCCTTTGTAGAGCGAACCTTCTGACCAGAGCCCATAGGAAGTGAACTTCATAGGGAATAAGCTGCCATTTAGGACTGGACCATGATGTTATGATCTTGGGGCCTTGGCTGGGCTCAGGGAGTCCTCCAGACAGAGCTGGGCTCAGGGAGTCCTTCAGACAGAGCTGGGCTCAGGGAGTCCTCCAGGCAGAGCTGGGTTCAGGGAGTCCTCCAGACAGAGCTGGGCTCAGGGAGTTCTCCAGACAGAGCTGGGTTCAAGGGGAGTCCTCCAGGCAGAGCTGGGTTCAGGGAGTCCTCCAGGCAGAGCTGGGCTCAGGGAGTCCTCCAGACAGAGCTGGGTTCAAGGGGAGTCCTCCAGGCAGAGCTGGGCTCAGGGAGTCCTCCAGACAGAGCTGGGATCAGGGATTCCTCCAGACAGAGATAGCTTACAGTAATCATCTCTCTTCATCTCCCTCTCCATCCCTCTCTCAACATCCATCTCTCCTCATCTCCCTCTCCATCCCTCTCTCTACATCCATCTATCTTCATCCATCTCTCTTCATCTCCCTCTCCATCCCTCTCTCTACATCCCTCTTGCCATCTCTCTACATCCATCTCTCACCATCTCTCTCTACATCCCTCTCACCATCTCTCTCTACATCCCTCTCTCCATCTCTCTCTCTACATCCATCTCTCTACATCCCTCTCGCCATCTCTCTCTTCATCTCTCTCTCCATCTCAGCAACAGAGTCTCATCTCACCCGAAGCCGGAGCAGAACCGGAAGAAGAGGAAGAATCCGTATCCCTGAGCGAAGCAGGACAGGAAGCTGAAGACACAGTCGATGGCCAGACAGTAGATCAGACATTTCCTACGGCCCATCTTATCCGCCAGGCTGCCCCACACGAAAGCCCCCACCATCATCGACACATACACCAACAGACCTGTTAACAGAGAGAGAGAAACACAGCTCTGTCAATAGAGGCAGAGACTCTGGAGGATTGATCATTTGGTGCAAATCCCAAAAACAAAATCGAATTGATCCCCACATTTGGTTAAAACTGAAAATAGAACTTGTACTGACAGAAAAATGTGTTATTTTGCGCTATATATCCCCCCCCCCTCAGAATCCCCATATAACTCAAAGAAGATATTCCACACCCTTGAGGAAGAGACCTGCCATTTGCAGGCCCATGGAAATGTCCTCATCTGTGGGGACACAAATTCGCTCACAGGAACACTACCGGATCTAACGACCACACGAGGGGACAGCTTTATTACAGGCCGTACTGTTTCTAACTGTCTTCATCTGCCCCATAGAAACAACAGTGACAGCACCGTCATCAAGAACGGAAGGGATCTTTTGCAGCTCTGTAGAAGCCTGGGTCTGAACTTTGTCAATGGTAGGTTACGGGGGGGACTCTTTGGGGAGATTCACCTACTGCTCACCTCTTGGCCACAGTACAGTAGACTATATGATCACAGACAAGGACCCCTTCTCTCACTGTCAAGCCACTAACACCTCTGTCTGATCACAGACACGTTATGCTGTTCCTCAAAAGAACAGACATGGAAACAACCAAACATTCACAGCCCAGTAAGCTGTACAACATCAGACATTCACAGCCCAGTAAGCTGTACAACATCAGACATTCACAGCCCAGTAAACTGTACAACATCAGACATTAATACAGATGGGCCCAAAACAGCACAGAAGAATAGCAGACAGCAACCAGTAACCAAAATATCCAGACACTCTTAAATAACTTCCTGGATAGCACATCCACTCACAGTGAAGAAGGCATCAATCTGGCAGAACAAAACATCAACTATATATTCAGGCAAACGGCCTTCATTGCTGTGAGACTTTAAAACTCTATAAACGTACACTCAGAATAAAAAAAAGTCAGTTAATTAAGAACAAATTCTTATTTACAGTGACAGCCTAGGAACAGTGGGTTTAACTGCCTTGACAGATTGTTACCTTGTCAGCTCAGGGATTAGATCTAGCAACTTTTTGGTTACTGGTCCAACGCTCCAACCACTAGGCTACCTGCCGCCTCCACACTCCAACCACTAGGCTACCTACCGCCCCTACACTCTAACCACTAGCCTACCTGACGCCCCTACACTCTAACCACTAGGCTACCTGCCGCCCCTACACTCTAACCACTAGCCTACCTGACGCCCCTACACTCTAACCACTAGGCTACCTGCCGCCCCTACACTCTAACCACTAGCCTACCTGACGCCCCTACACTCTAACCACTAGGCTACCTGCCACCTCCACACTCCAACCACTAGGCTACCTACCGCCCCTACACTCTAACCACTAGGCTACCTACCGCCCCTACACTCTAACCACTAGGCTACCTGCCGCCCCTACACTCTAACCACTAGCCTACCTGACGCCCCTACACTCTAACCACTAGGCTACCTGCCGCCTCCACACTCCAACCACTAGGCTACCTGCCGCCTCCACACTCCAACCACTAGGCTACCTACCGCCCCTACACTCTAACCACTAGCCTACCTGACGCCCCTACACTCTAACCACTAGGCTACCTGCCGCCCCTACACTCTAACCACTAGCCTACCTGACGCCCCTACACTCTAACCACTAGGCTACCTGCCGCCCCTACACTCTAACCACTAGCCTACCTGACGCCCCTACACTCTAACCACTAGGCTACCTGCCACCTCCACACTCCAACCACTAGGCTACCTACCGCCCCTACACTCTAACCACTAGGCTACCTACCGCCCCTACACTCTAACCACTAGGCTACCTGCCGCCCCTACACTCTAACCACTAGCCTACCTGACGCCCCTACACTCTAACCACTAGGCTACCTGCCGCCTCCACACTCCAACCACTAGGCTACCTACCGCCCCTACACTCTAACCACTAGGCTACCTACCGCCCCTACACTCTAACCACTAGGCTACCTGCCGCCCCTACACTCTAACCACTAGACTACCTGCCGCCCCTACACTCTAACCACTAGACTACCTGCTGCCCCTACACTCTAACCACTAGACTACCTGCCGCCCCTACACTCTAACCACTAGACTACCTGCTGCCCCTACACTCTAACCACTAGACTACCTGCTGCCCCTACACTCTAACCACTAGACTACCTGCTGCCCCTACACTCTAACCACTAGACTACCTGCTGCCCCTACACTCTAACCACTAGACTACCTGCTGCCCCTACACTCTAACCACTAGCCTACCTGCTGCCCCTACACTCTAACCACTAGACTACCTGCTGCCCCTACACTCTAACCACTAGACTACCTGCCGCCCCTACACTCTAACCACTAGACTACCTGCTGCCCCTACACTCTAACCACTAGACTACCTGCTGCCCCTACACTCTAACCACTAGACTACCTGCCGCCCCTACACTCTAACCACTAGACTACCTGCCGCCCCTACACTCTAACCACTAGACTACCTGCCGCCCCTACACTCTAACCACTAGACTACCTGCCGCCCCTACACTCTAACCACTAGACTACCTGCCGCCCCTACACTCTAACCACTAGACTACCTGCTGCCCCTACACTCTAACCACTAGACTACCTGCTGCCCCTACACTCTAACCACTAGACTACCTGCTGCCCCTACACTCTAACCACTAGACTACCTGCTGCCCCTACACTCTAACCACTAGACTACCTGCTGCCCCTACACTCTAACCACTAGACTACCTGCTGCCCCTACACTCTAACCACTAGACTACCTGCTGCCCCTACACTCTAACCACTAGACTACCTACCGCCCCTACACTCTAACCACTAGACTACCTGCTGCCCCTACACTCTAACCACTAGACTACCTACCGCCCCTACACTCTAACCACTAGACTACCTGCTGCCCCTACACTCTAACCACTAGACTACCTGCTGCCCCTACACTCTAACCACTAGACTACCTGCCGCCCCTATATATATATAAACGTATATATATAAACCCATTATAAACTAATACCCCATTATAAACTAATACCCCATTATAAACTAATGCCCCATTATAAACTAATAACCCATTATAAACTAATACCCCATTATAAACTAATAACCCATTATAAACGAATAACCCATTATAAACTAATAACCCATTATAAACTAATACCCATTATAAACAACACCCATTATAAACTAATAACCCATTATAAATTAATAACCCATTATAAACTAATAACTAGTTATAAATTAATAACCCATTATAAACGAATACCCATTATAAACTAATACCCATTATAAACGAATAACCCATTATAAACTAATACCCAGTATAAACTAATAATAACCCATTATAAACTAACACCCATTATAAACGAATACCCATTATAAACTAACACCCATTATAAACTAATAACCCATTATAAATTAATAACCCATTATAAACTAACACCCATTATAAACTAATAACCCATTATAAACTAACACCCATTATAAACGAATAACCCATTATAAACGAATAACCCATTATAAACTAATAACCCATTATAAACTAATAATAACCCATTATAAACTAACCCCCATTATAAACTAATAACCCATTATAAACTAATAACCCATTATTTTTATTTATTTTATTTATTTTTATTTCACCTTTATTTAACCAGGTAGGCAAGTTGAGAACAAGTTCTCATTTACAATTGCGACCTGGCCAAGATAAAGCAAAGCGTTCGACAGATACAACAACACAAAGTTACACATGGAGTAAAACAAACATACAGTCAATAATACAGTTTAAACAAGTCTATATACAATGTGAGCAAATGAGGTGAGAAGGGAGGTAAAGGCAAAAAGGCCATGTTGGCAAAGTAAATACAATATAGCAAGTAAAACACTGGAATGGTAGTTTTGCAATGGGAAGAATGTGCAAGGTAGAAATAAAAATAATGGGGTGCAAAGGAGCAAAATAAATAAATAAATTAAATACAGTTGGGAAAGAGGTAGTTGTTTGGGCTAAATTATAGGTGGGCTATGTACAGGTGCAGTAATCTGTGAGCTGCTCTGACAGTTGGTGCTTAAAGCTAGTGAGGGAGATAAGTGTTTCCAGTTTCAGAGATTTTTGTAGTTCGTTCCAGTCATTGGCAGCAGAGAACTGGAAGGAGAGGCGGCCAAAGAAAGAATTGGTTTTGGGGGTGACTAGAGAGATATACCTGCTGGAGCGTGTGCTACAGGTGGGAGATGCTATGCTGACCAGCGAGCTGAGATAAGGGGGATTTTACCTAGCAGGGTCTTGTAGATGACATGGAGCCAGTGGGTTTGGCGATGAGTATGAAGCGAGGGCCAGCCAACGAGAGCGTACAGGTCGCAATGGTGGGTAGTATATGGGGCTTTGGTGACAAAACGGATTGCACTGTGATAGACTGCATCCAATTTGTTGAGTAGGGTATTGGAGGCTATTTTGTAAATGACATCGCCAAAGTCGAGGATTTGTAGGATGGTCAGTTTTACAAGGGTATGTTTGGCAGCATGGGTGAAGGATGCTTTGTTGTGAAATAGGAAGCCAATTCTAGATTTAACTTTGGATTGGAGATGTTTGATATGGATCTGGAAGGAGAGTTTACAGTCTAACCAGACACCTAAGTATTTGTAGTTGTCCACGTATTCTAAGTCAGAGCCGTCCAGAGTAGTGATGTTGGACAGGCGAGTAGGTGCAGGTAGCGATCGGTTGAAGAGCATGCATTTAGTTTTACTTGTATTTAAGAGCAATTGGAGGCCACGGAAGGAGAGTTGTATGGCATTGAAGCTTGCCTGGAGGGTTGTTAACACAGTGTCCAAAGAAGGGCCAGAAGTATACAGAATGGTGTCGTCTGCGTAGAGGTGGATCAGAGATGCACCAGCAGCAAGAGCGACCTCATTGATGTATACAGAGAAGAGAGTCTGTCCAAGAATTGAACCCTGTGGAACCCCCATAGAGACTGCCAGAGGTCCGGACAGCAGACCCTCCGATTTGACACACTGAACTCTATCAGAGAAGTAGTTGGTGAACCAGGCGAGGCAATCATTTGAGAAACCAAGGCTGTCGAGTCTGCCGATGAGGATGTGGCGATTGACAGAGTCGAAAGCCTTGGCCAGATTAATGAATACGGCTGCACAGTAATGTTTCTTATGGATGGCGGTTAAGATATCGTTTAGGACCTTGAGCGTGGCTGAGGTGCACCCATGACCAGCTCTGAAGCCAGATTGCATAGCAGAGAAGGTATGGTGAGATTCGAAATGGTCGGTAATCTGTTTGTTGACTTGGCTTTCGAAGACCTTAGAAAGGCATGGTAGGATAGATATAGGTCTGTAGCAGTTTGGGTCAAGAGTGTGATGATGACCGCAGCTGCTTTCCAATCTTTGGGAATCTCAGACGACACGAAAGAGAGGTTGAACAGGCTAGTAATAGGGGTGGCAACAATTTCGGCAGATCATTTTATAAAGAAAGGGTCCAGATTGTCTAGCCGGGCTGATTTGTAGGGGTCCAGATTTTGCAGCTCTTTCAGAACATCAGCTGAACGGATTTGGGAGAAGGAGAAATGGGGAAGGCTTGGGCGAGTTGCTGTTGGGGTGCAGTGCTGTTGACCGGGGTAGGAGTAGCCAGGTGGAAAACATGGCCAGCCGTAGAAAAATGCTTATTGAAATTCTCAATTATGGTGGATTTATCAGTGGTGACAGTGTTTCCTATCTTCAGTGCAGTGGGCAGCTGGGAGGAGGTGTTCTTATTCTCCATGGACTTTACAGTGTCCCAGAACTTTTTTGAGTTAGTGTTGCAGGAAGCAAATTTCTGCTTGAAGAAGCTAGCCTTGGCTTTTCTAACTGCCTGTGTATAATGGTTTCTAGCTTCCCTGAACAGCTGCATATCACGGGGGCTGTTCGATGCTAACGCAGAACGCCATAGGATGTTTTTGTGTTGGTTAAGGGCAGTCAGGTCTGGGGAGAACCAAGGGCTGTATCTGTTCCTGGTTCTACATTTCTTGAATGGGGCATGTTTATTTAAGATGGTTAGGAAGGCATTTAAAAAAAATATCCAGGCATCCTCTACTGACGGGATGAGATCAATATCCTTCCAGGATACCCCGGCCAGGTCGATTAGAAAGGCCTGCTCGCTGAATTGTTTCAGGGAGCGTTTTACAGTGATGAGTGGAGGTCGTTTGACCGCTGACCCATTACGGATGCAGGCAATGAGGCAGTGATCACTGAGATCTTGGTTGAAGACAGCAGAGGTGTATTTAGAGGGCAAGTTGGTTAGGATGATATCTATGAGGGTGCCCCTGTTTAAGGCTTTGGGGAGGTACCTGGTAGGTTCATTGATAATTTGTGTAAGATTGAGGGCATCAAGTTTAGATTGTAGGATGGCTGGGGTGTTAAGCATGTTCCAGTTTAGGTCGCCTAGCAGCACGAGCTCTGAAGATAGATGGGGGGCAATCAGTTCACATATGGTGTCCAGAGCACAGCTGGGGGCAGAGGGTGGTCTATAGCAGGCGGCAACGGTGAGAGACTTGTTTTTAGAGAGGTGGATTTTTAAAAGTAGAAGTTCAAATTGTTTGGGTACAGACCTGGATAGTAGGACAGAACTCTGCAGGCTATCTTTGCAGTAGATTGCAACACCGCCCCCTTTGGCAGTTCTATCTTGTCTGAAAATGTTGTAGTTTGGAATTAAAATTTCAGAATTTTTGGTGGTCTTCCTAAGCCAGGATTCAGACACAGCTAGAACATCCGGGTTGGCAGAGTGTGCTAAAGCAGTGAATAGAACAAACTTAGGGAGGAGGCTTCTAATGTTAACATGCATGAAACCAAGGCTATTACGGTTACAGAAGTCATCAAAAGAGAGCACCTGGGGAATAGGAGTGGAGCTAGGCACTGCAGGGCCTGGATTCACCTCTACATCGCCAGAGGAACATAGGAGGAGTAGAATAAGGGTGCGGCTAAAAGCAATAAGAATTGGTCGTCTAGAACGTCTGGAACAGAGAGTAAAAGGAGGTTTCTGGGGGCGATAAAATAGCATCAGGGTATAATGTACAGACAAAGGTATGGTAGGATGTGAATATAGTGGAGGTAAACCTAGGTATTGAGTGATGAAGAGAGAGATATTGTCTCTAGAAACATCATTGAAACCAGGAGATGTCATTGCATGTGTGGGTGGTGGAACTAATAGGTTGGATAAGGTATAGTGAGCAGGACTAGAGGCTCTACAGTGAAATAAGCCAATAAACACTAACCAGAACAGCAATGGACAAGGCATATTGACATTAAGGAGAGGCATGCTTAGTCGAGTGATCAAAAGGGTCCAGTGAGTGGAGAGGTTGGTTGGGGGTCACGGCGATTTAGACAGCTAGCCAGGCCATAGGTAGCAAGCTAGCATAGGATGGAGGTATGTTATTAGCCACCTCTTGCGTTCCGTCAGTAGATTAGTGGGGTTCCGTGTGGTAGAGGGGATTAATCCAAATCACACAACAACAACAAAAATAAAAACAATAGATATAGTTATAGAGGCCCAAGAAGAAAACATAATAATAAAAAATAAAAAAATAATTGTCTGATTGTCTATTCAGATAGCAGCCGATAAGACAGCTAACGGTTAGCAGGCCTGCAGATGGGCGTTCAGGTAACGTCGCGACGGAGGAGCCAGCCGGATAATTCCTTCGGGTAGATAACGTCGGCAGTCCAGTTGTGAAGGCCCGGTGGGGCTCCGCGTAGGCAGCAAAACGGGTCCGGATAGGTGACTGCAGCCCAGGAGTGATTGATGGAACTCAGGAGTAATTGACGGAGCTGGCTAGCTCCGGAATAATTGATGTTTGCTCCGGAATCGACGAAAGCCGATAGTCACACGGATAGCAGCTAGCTAACTGTGAGATCCAGGTATGAATGTCCAAAGAGCGGTTGAAATCCAGGGACATGGAGAGAAAAAATTGGTCCAGTATGTTCCGTTCCGAGCCGCGCTGCGCCATACAAAACTGGCGATAGATTTTCGAGCTAAAGGATAGCTGATGACCACAAACCGTGGTTAGCTGAATACTAACGATTTGCCAGTAAAGAAGCTAACTAGCTTCTGAACTAGCTTCTGATTAGCTTCTGGATTAGCTTCTGGGCTAGCTTCTGGCTAGCTCCTGGCTAGCTTCTGGCTAGTTTCAGGCTAGCTTCTTGGAGTTTCTGGCTAGCTTCTTGGAGGATTACAGATCTGAGGTAAATAATACTTTTTTATAAATATAAATTGGTGAGGCGGGTTGCAGGAGAGTGTTTTGAAGATTAGTTGATGGAAAATTAAAAAAATGTATGTGAAAAAAAGTTGGGACACGACAAGACGAGGACAAAAGACGTCTGAGAAACTAACACCCGTTATAAACTAATAACCCATTATAAACTAACACCCATTATAAACTAATAACCCATTATAAACTAATAACCCATTCTAAATGAATAACCCATTCTAAACTAATAACCCATTATAGACTAATAACCCATTATAAACTAATACCCCATTATAAACTAATACCCCATTATTAAACTAATAACCCATAATAAACTAGTAACCCATTATAAACTAATACCCCATTATAAACTAATAACCCAGTATAAACGAATAACCCGTAATAAACGGGACACGACAAGACGAGGACAAAAGACGTCTGAGAAACTAACACCCGTTATAAACTAATAACCCATTATAAACTAACACCCATTATAAACTAATAACCCATTCTAAACTAATAACCCATTCTAAATTAATAACCCATTCTAAACTAATAACCCATTATAGACTAATAACCCATTATAAACTAATACCCCATTATAAACTAATACCCCATTATTAAACTAATAACCCATAATAAACTAGTAACCCATTATAAACTAATACCCCATTATAAACTAATAACCCAGTATAAACTAATAACCCGTAATAAACGAATAACCCATTATAAACTAACACCCGTTATAAACTAATAACCCATTCTAAACTAATAACCCATTCTAAACTAATAACCCATTCTAAACTAATAACCCATTATAAACTAATAACCCATTCTAAACTAATAACCCGTTATAAAACTAATACCCCATTATAAACTAATAACCCATTATAAAACTAATACCCATTATAGACTAATACCCCATTATAAACTAATACCCCATTATAAACTAATTACCCATTATAAACTAATAACCCATTATAAAACTCTCTACAACACTGTTCAAAGTGACGCAGAACAAATTCATGACAAGTTGAACCATGTTATAAAAAGATATGAAGGCCAATCAATCTAACCATTACTGACCAATCAAACTGACCAATCAAACTGACCATTACTGACCAATCACCAGACCAGGAGCTCTATAATGCTTTATTTAACCTTCATTTAACTCGGCAAGTCAGTTAACAAAGGATTTCTCATTTACAGTGACGGCCTACACCGGCCAAACACGTAACCAATTGTTGCGCAGCCCTATGGGACTGGTATTGAACCAGGGTCTGTAGTGCCTTAGACCCCTGCACCACTCGGGAGCCCAAACTCCTGAGTATAAGAAACTTCAGACCGTCAAATTTAAAATGCATGCAGACCTAATGTCATCCTAAATGAGATGCTCAAATTCACTAGTGCGAAATTGGTACAAAATATATCTCAAAATATATCTAAATTGGTACAAAATATATAGAGTACTGTACACACTACAATTACTTATGTTTAAAAATAAGCTCAACTGGACACCTTAATGAGGCAGTGAATGAACTGAGAGAGGAAGTATGCAGGGCATTCTACTTAATTTAAAAACAAATTTAGATTTGTCATTGAACAAATTGCACTTTATGGCAGCGAGGTGTGGGGTCCACCTGTAAAACAAGATTTCACCCAATGGGACAAACACCCCATTGAAACCCTGCATGCAGAGTTCTGTAAGATTCTCTTACATGTCCAGAGGAAAACTACAAACAATGCATGCAGGGCAGAATTAGGACATTATCCACAAAAATAATTTTTTAAAAGAGCAGTTAAGTTTGGGAAACATCTAAAATACAGTGACCCCCTCTCATGTCATTACCAAGCCCTGAAATGCCAAGAGCTGAGCAAAGAAAAGAGTCCCCTCATCCAGCTGGTCCTGGGGCTGAGTTCACTAACCCGTTCTACTAACACACTGAAGCCTCAGTCCCCTCATCCAGCTGGTCCTGGGGCTGAGTTCACTAACCTGTTCTACTAACACACTGAAGCCTCAGTTCCGTCATCCAGCTGGTCCTGGGGCTGAGTTCACTAACCCGTTCTACTAACACACTGAAGCCTCAGTTCCGTCATCCAGCTGGTCCTGGGGCTGAGTTCACTAACCTGTTCTACTAACACACTGAAGCTTCAGTCCCCTCATCCACCTGGTCTTGGGGCTGATTTCACTAACCTGTTAGACTAACACACCTAAGCCTCAGGACCAGAACATCCAATCAATCAGAATAAAACAAACTACAACACAATCAAAACAAAACTACATTGCTTATTGGGAAACACAATCACAAAGCAAAATGCAGTGCTATTTAGCCCTAAATTGACAGTACACCGTGGAAAATTATTTGACCATGGTTACTGATCAAAACCTTAGAAAAACCTTGACAACGTATAGGCTCAGTGAGAACAGCCTTGCAGGGTAGACACAGGAAAACCTAGCTCCCTGTAGAGGAAAGGCTGTGTAACCACTGCACCACAGCAGAACCTGAGACAGAGCTGCATTTCTTGACAAAATGTCAAAAATATAAAACAATTAGTTTCATTTAGTTACATTTAGTTTAAAGTAGTTTCACTAATTCATTCAATTTGTTTAATTTCCCCAAATTTGAAACCCTTATTTAAGGTTTCAAAGACCTCTCTGATGAGGATAGGCTACCCGTTCTGTTGAGGGAGGACACAGAGAGCTGTGGGTTGGCAACACACTACATTGCTGCCTGCCATAAGATGAGGGACAGTGTCTGACAGACCAACCATGTCCTCTATGTGGGTTGGCAACACACTACATTGCTGCCTGCCATAAGATGAGGGACAGTGTCTGACAGACCATTGCTGCCTGCCATAAGATGAGGGACAGTGTCTGACAGACCATTGCTGCCTGCCATAAGATGAGGGACAGTGTCTGACAGACCAACCATGTCCTCTATGTGGGTTGGCAACACACTACATTGCTGCCTGCCATAAGATGAGGGACAGTGTCTGACAGACCATTGCTGCCTGCTATAAGATGAGGGACAGTGTCTGACAGACCATTGCTGCCTGCTATAAGATGAGGGACAGTGTCTGACAGACCATTGCTGCCTGCTATAAGATGAGGGACAGTGTCTGACAGACCATTGCTGCCTGCCATAAGATGAGGGACAGTGTCTGACAGACCATTGCTGCCTGCCATAAGATGAGGGACAGTGTCTGACAGACCATTGCTGCCTGCCATAAGATGAGGGACAGTGTCTGACAGACCATTGCTGCCTGCCATAAGATGAGGGACAGTGTCTGACAGACCATTGCTGCCTGCCATAAGATGAGGGACAGTGTCTGACAGACCATTGCTGCCTGCCATAAGATGAGGGACAGTGTCTGACAGACCATTGCTGCCTGCTATAAGATGAGGGACAGTGTCTGACAGACCATTGCTGCCTGCTATAAGATGAGGGACAGTGTCTGACAGACCATTGCTGCCTGCCATAAGATGAGGGACAGTGTCTGACAGACCATTGCTGCCTGCTATAAGATGAGGGACAGTGTCTGACAGACCATTGCTGCCTGCTATAAGATGAGGGACAGTGTCTGACAGACCATTGCTGCCTGCCATAAGATGAGGGACAGTGTCTGACAGACCATTGCTGCCTGCTATAAGATGAGGGACAGTGTCTGACAGACCATTGCTGCCTGCCATAAGATGAGGGACAGTGTCTGACAGACCATTGCTGCCTGCTATAGGATGAGGGACAGTGTCTGACAGACCAACCATGACCTCTATGCTTATTGTCATAGTTGAATGTCTGGTTATTTTGACCCTTGATTATTGTTGTTACTGTAGTCCGGTCGACAATATTCGGCAGTATGTACAGTACATTGTTACGTCATGCCAATAAAGCAAATTGAATTGAATTGAGAGAGAGAGAGAGGTATTAGTACTGCCAGGGACATAAACAAACAAACAAACGGACGGACGGACAGTATATCATCCCAAACCTAATCTCATTCTGTCTGTCAATCAAGCCAACAGTAGAGTAATGTTGTGCTGCCAGACTTTACACAGTGGCTCAAGGCTCATAGTAGAGTAATGTTGTGCTGCCAGACTTTACACAGTGGCTCAAGGCTCATAGTAGAGTAATGTTGTGCTGCCAGACTTTACACAGTGGCTCAAGGCTCATAGTAGAGTAATGTTGTGCAGCCAGACTTTACACAGTGGCTCAAGGCTCATAGTAGAGTAATGTTGTGCAGCCAGACTTTACACAGTGGCTCAAGGCTCATAGTAGAGTAATGTTGTGCTACCAGACTTTACACAGTGGCTCAAGGCTCATAGTAGAGTAATGTTGTACCAGTGTGTGTCAGTAGATCGTCGTTGCTAGAAGCAGCTACAATATATGTCTCATGTCTCTCAGGCCCCCACTGTCCTGGGTTTATACTACAGCCCTAATTACAGTTGAGTAAGCAGCTTAGCTTAGACTAGCGGCATGTGTTGCTGTGGTGGGCTGTCAGTGCACCTCACTGTGGATTAGTATCCCTCGAAATGCTACCCCTCTACAAACGGTATGTCCTTGTACCAGGCCTCAGGCATCACAGTTAGCCTTCAACCAGTTCACAGCCTAGTCACAGCGGGAGTGGCTGGAGGAGGGGCTGGGGGAGGGACTGGGGGAGGGCCTGGGGCTTGGTCTGGATAACATAATGAATGGATCTGTTCTGGTATCAGGGCCAGGTCGCAATTGTAAATGAGAACTTGTTCTCAACTTGCCTACCTGGTTAAATAAAGGTAAAATAAATAAATAAAATAAATCAGGGTCTTGTTAACTCAGTTGGAGGGTCTGGATAACATAATGAATGGATCTGTTCTGGTATCAGGGTCTTGTTATCTCAGTTGGAGGGTCTGGGCCTGGATAACATAATGAATAGATCTGTTCTGGTATCAGGGTCTTGTTAACTCAGTTGGGGGGTCTGGATAACATAATGAATAGATCTGTTCTGGTATCAGGGTCTTGTTAACTCAGTTGGGGGGTCTGGATAACATAATGAATAGATCTGTTCTGGTATCAGGGTCTTGTTAACTCAGTTGGGGGGTCTGGATAACATAATGAATGGATCTGTTCTGGTACCAGGGTCTTGTTAACTCAGTTGGAGGGTCTGGATAACATAATGAATGGATCTGTTCTGGTATCAGGGTCTTGTTAACTCAGTTGGAGGGTCTGGATAACATAATGAATGGATCTGTTCTGGTGTCAGGGACCAGTGAACTCAGTTGTCAGGACTATTCTCCCTCCCTGCAACATGGGAAACATATGGGCTACAGAACGAGCAGCAGGTTGGTGTTGGACTAAAGGTTGCAACACGATATTGGCTTTAACGGATAACTGTAGAGGTTATAACACTTTCTGGGTGGTTATAGCATAACTGTAGAGATTATAACACGTTCTGGGTGGTTATAGCATAACTGTAGAGGTTATAACACATTCTGGGTGGTTATAGCATAACTGATAACTTTAAGGTTATAACACAGTCTGGGTGGTTATAGCATAACTGTAGAGGTTATAACACGTTCTGGGTGGTTATAACATAACTGATAACTTTAAGGTTATAACACAGTCTGGGTGGTTATAGCATAACTGTGGAGGTTGTAACACGTTCTGGTGGTTATAGCATAACTGATAACTGTAGAGGTTATAACACGTTCTGGGTGGTAATAGCATAACTGATAACTGTAGAGGTTATAACACGTTGTGGGTGGTTACAGCATAACTGTAGAGGTTATAACACGTTCTGGGTGGTTATAGCATAACTGATAACTTTAAGGTTATAACACAGTCTGGGTGGTTATAGCATAACTGTGGAGGTTGTAACACGTTCTGGTGGTTATAGCATAACTGTAGAGGTTATAACACGTTCTGGGTGGTTATAGCATAACCGTAGAGGTTATAACACGTTCTGGGTGGTTATAGCATAACTGTAGAGGTTATAACACGTTCTGGGTGGTTATAGCATAACTGATAACTGTAGAGGTTATAACACGTTCTGGGTGGTTATAGCATAACTGATAACTGTAGAGGTTATAACACGTTCTGGGTGGTAATAGCATAACTGATAACTGTAGAGGTTATAACACGTTCTGGGTGGTTATAGCATAACTGATAACTGTAGAGGTTATAACACGTTCTGGGTGGTTATAGCATAACTGATAACTGTAGAGGTTATAACACGTTCTGAGTGGTTATAGCATAACTGTAGAGGTTATAACACGTTCTGGGTGGTTATAGCATAACTGATAACTGTAGAGGTTATAACACGTTCTGGGTGGTTATAGCATAACTGATAACTGTAGAGGTTATAACACGTTCTGGGTGGTTATAGCATAACTGTAGAGGTTATAACACGTTCTGGGTGGTAATAGCATAACTGATAACTGTAGAGGTTATAACACGTTCTGGGTGGTAATAGCATAACTGATAACTGTAGAGGTTATAACACGTTCTGGGTGGTTATAGCATAACTGATAACTGTAGAGGTTATAACACGTTCTGAGTGGTTATAGCATAACTGTAGAGGTTATAACACGTTCTGGGTGGTTATAGCATAACTGTAGAGGTTATAACACGTTCTGGGTGGTTATAGCATAACTGATAACTGTAGAGGTTATAACACGTTCTGGGTGGTTATAGCATAACTGTAGAGGTTATAACACGTTCTGGGTGGTTATAGCATAACTGATAACTGTAGAGGTTATAACACGTTCTGGGTGGTTATAGCATAACTGTAGAGGTTATAACACGTTCTGGGTGGTAATAACATAACTGTAGAGGTTATAACACGTTCTGGGTGGTTATAGCATAACTGTAGAGGTTATAACACGTTCTGGGTGGTTATAGCATAACTGATAACTGTAGAGGTTATAACACATTCTGGGTGGTTATAGCATAACTGTAGAGGTTATAACACGTTCTGGGTGGTTATAGCATAACTGATAACTGTAGAGGTTATAACACGTTCTGGGTGGTTATAGCATAACTGATAACTGTAGAGGTTATAACACGTTGTGGGTGGTTATAGCATAACTGATAACTGTAGAGGTTATAACACGTTCTATTAATGCTCATTTAGCTGAAGATCAAGAGAAACTGAGACTGATGATTGTAGAGCCAGGTAGGCCTACTTCTCCTTCGTGCAAGCAGATATTGTCTTAATTTTAGTCAGGCCTTAGGCATCTTCACGGGGGTCAGAGACAGAAAGACCCCATGGTGTTTGACTGACTGCTACATGCTCAACACTAAAATAAAATAAAATCCAATCCAATCAAATGTATTTATATAACCCTTCTTACATCAGCTGATATCTCAAAGTGCTGTACAGAAACCCAGCCTAAAACCCCAAACAGCAAGCAATGCAGATGGAGAAGCACGGTGGCTAGGAAAAACTCCCTAGAAAGGCCAAAACCTATGAAGAAACCTAGAGAGGAACAGAACATGGCCAAGATGTTCAAATGTTCATAAATGACCAGCATGGTCGAATCATAATAATCACAGTAGTTGTTGAGGGTGCAGCAAGTCAGCACCTCAGGAGTAAATGTCAGTTGGCTTTTCATAGCCGATCATTAAGAGTATCTCTACTGCTCCTGCTGTCTCTAGAGAGTTGAAAACAGCAGGTCTGGGACAGGTAGCACGTCCGGTGAACAGGTCAGGGTTCCATAGCCGCAGGCAGAACAGTTGAAACTACAGGGCAGACTCTCTGATTGGCTGAACACAGGCCGGACACAGGCCGGACACAGGCCAGACACAGGCCGGACACAGGCCAGACACAGGCCGGACACAGGCCGGACACAGGTCGGAAACAGGCCAGACACAGGCCGGACACAGGCCAGACACAGGCCGGACACAGGCCGGACACAGGCCGGACACAGGCCGGACACAGGTCGGAAATAGGCCAGACACAGGCCGGACACAGGCAGGACACAGGCCAGACACAGGCCGGACACAGGTCGGAAACAGGCCAGACACAGGCCGGACACAGGCCAGATACAGGCCGGACACAGGCTGGACACAGGCAGGACACAGGCCAGACACAGGCCAGACACAGGCCGGACACAGGTCGGACACAGGCAGGACACAGGCCAGGTGCCAGGTGAGTTGACTGCCAGCTGAATCATTAGTCTGTGTAGCTGTCACTGTTGACTCCAGCAGGATGCTGTAATGTTTCTGTTGTGATGCTGTGATACTGGCAGTAAATAGCTGCCACAACATCCAGTGGTATACTTTCTATCAGGTGGAAGCAGGCAGCAGTCTGTCCAATACAGTATATCTATTAGTATGTAGAGACTATCTTAAAATCTCTCTAGGCTAGATGGGACGCTACCGTCCCACCTGACCAACATCCGGTGAAAGTGCAGGGCGCCAAATTCAAACTACACAATTGTAAATATTTAACATTGTTGAAAATACACATGCAATATGTCAAAATAAAGCTTAACTTCTTGTTAATCCAGCCGCGGTTTCAGATTTCAAAAAGGATTTACGGCGAAAGCAAACCATGTGATTATCTGAGGACAGCCCCCCACCATACAATTGCATAACAATCCTTTCCATCCAGGCAGGTGGCGACACAACAGTCAGAAATAACGATATAATAAATGCCTTACCTTTGAAGTTCTTCTTCTGTTGGCACTCCAAAAGGTCTGTTACAAATGGTCCTTTTGTTCGATACATTTCTTTTTTATATCCATAAAAACTCAGTTTAGCTGGCGCGCTTCAGTCAATAATCCACTCGTTTCCATCGGTCAAAATGCATACAAAATGAATCCCAAACGTTACCAATAAACTTATCCAAACAAGTCAATCAACGTTTATAATCAATCCTTAGGTACCCTAATACGCAAAGAAACAATACAATTTAAAACGGAGAATCATATTGTCTTTACCGGAGATAAACAAAAAGAACCCGCTATCTCGGCCATGGGCATGGAAACAATACAGCCAAAATGGGAGCCCTTGGAAAAATGATTTTCCCAAAAAACTGCCTGAAACTCTTTCTAAAGACTGTTGACATCTAGTGGAAGCCCTAGGAACTGCAATCAGGGAGGATTTTTCCCTATAATAAAAATGCCAGCCATTGAAATCAGTGTTTCTACACCTGCATTGCTTGCTGTTTGGGGTTTTAGGCTGGGTTTCTGTACAGCACTTTGAGATATCAGCTGATGTAAGAAGGGCTATATAAATACATTTGATTTGATTTGATTTGTTATGGTGAATTTCTTGGGGGGGGGGGTGGTTTGTCCTCAGAGTTTTGCCTGCCATTTCAGTTCTGTTATACTTTAGAGTGTTTTCTATCCAAATCTACCAATTATATGCATATCCCAGCTTCTGGGCCTGAGTAGCAGGCAGTTTACTTTGGGCTTTTCATCCAGATGTCAAAGTACCGCCCCCAAAGAAGTTTTAAACAGTTTAGAAGAACCATTCTCAGGAGGTGTTCCATAACAACAGGTTTTATTGACCCGCCCCCTATTCCAAAGAAGTTTTAAACAGTTTAGAAGAACCATTCTCAGAAGGTGTTCCATAACAACAGGTTTTATTGACCCGCCCCCTATTCCAAAGAAGTTTTAAACAGTTTAGAAGAACCATTCTCAGAAGGTGTTCCATAACAACAGGTTTTATTGACCCGCCCCCAAATAACTTTTAACTGTGACTTACCCAGCATGCCCTTGTTGGCGTTGGATATGCACATGTCCTTCTCGGCGCTAGGCAACACAAAGCCCACCACAAATCCGTCCACGCCATCCGCCATCAGCGCCATGCCCAGCACGATAAACAGGGTCCACTGGAAACGACCGTGCCCACAGTCCTCCATGATGTTCTCGTACTGTTCTGCCAGGTCCTCCTCATCCGGCATCGCTGCTGCCAGCCTGGCCTTCTTCCTGGCCTCGGCCCTGGCTGCCCGCTGGGCCGCCTTGATCTCGTCAGGGTGGGGGATCCCCTGGTACTCTCCTTCGTACATCGCCTCTGCATCCTCATCGTGACCTTCCGTGGCATCACTCCTAGCATCCTCGTCCCCCCCACCCTCCTGCTGGGGGAAGTCAGCCTGGTAGGGGTACTCCTGGCCACCTCCCTCCCCGTAGGTGGGGATCTCAGTGCCCTGCTGGTTCACATTGTTCTGCCAATGGTCGTCCATGGTTACTGCTGGAGAGGAACTACGTTAGCACCTCTAGAGTGGTTGTCTGCTGGAGATACTGAGGAGGCTATATTGGCATAATTCTTGGCAGGGACTCTGTCTTGCTCTCAATGACTTCTGATCCTTTACTCCAGACAACTGAAACTGTCAGGTTGGTATTAATGGTGGTTCCTCTGCAGAATGGTCCTGATACAGTGTTAGATAAGGCCTCAGTAGCTGTGGTGGAAGGACTCTATCTCTTGTGACAGGGCTCTCTCTCCTGGTGAACAGATGTGCAAGGCCTCATGCTGGACCTGGAAGAGAGAAAACATATTGGAGGGTCAAACTTCAAATGTCCTCAATTATGCCTCAGCATGACTAGGGAAATGTAGTTGAACACTTTCCATGCAAACTGTACATCAGACAACAGACAGACCTGTCCAACCTGTACATCAGACACCAGACAGACCTGTCCAACCTGTACACCAGACACCAGAGAGACCTGTCCAACCTGAACATCAGACACCAGACAGACCTGTCCAAACTGTACACCAGACAGACCTGTCCAAACTGTACACCAGACAGACCTGTCCAACCTGTACACCAGACAGACCTGTCCAAACTGAAAATCAGACACCAGACAGACCTGTCTAAATTGAACATCAGACACCAGACAGACCTGTCCAAACTGTACACCAGACAGACCTGCCCAAACTGTACACCAGACACCAGACAGACCTGTCCAAACTGTACACTAGACAGACCTGTCCAAACTGTACACCAGACAGACCTGTCTAAACTGTACACCAGACAGACATGTCCAAACTGTACACCAGACAGACCTGTCTAAACTGTACACCAGACAGACCTGTCCAAACTGTACACCAGACAGACATGTCTAAACTGTACACCAGACAGACCTGTCCAAACTGTACATCAGACAGACCTGTCCAACCTGTACATCAGACACCAGACAGACCTATCTTAATCTAACATGGAGATATCAGTCACCAAACACTCTCTGTCCACCTGTGGTAACCAGCTCCATAGTGGAGTTGGATGTCACACATTATGGGTTGGTTAGTACCATTAGTTTTCCTGTGGTAACCAGTATGGGTTGGTTGTCACAGTGTTTACCATTAGTTTTCCTGTGGTAACCAGTATGGGTTGGTTGTCACAGTGTTTACCATTAGTTTTCCTGTGGTAACCAGTATGGGTTGGTTAGTACCATTAGTTTTCCTGTGGTAACCAGTATGGGTTGGTTGTCACAGTGTTTACCATTAGTTTTCCTGTGGTAACCAGTATGGGTTGGTTGTCACAGTGTTTACCATTAGTTTTCCTGTGGTAACCAGTATGGGTTGGTTGTCACAGTGTTTACCATTAGTTTTCCTGTGGTAACCAGTATGGGTTGGTTGTCACAGTGTTTACCATTAGTTTTCCTGTAGTAACCAGTATGGGTTGGTTGTCACAGTGTTTACCATTAGTTTTCCTGTAGTAACCAGTATGGGTTGGTTGTCACAGTGTTTACTATTAGTTTTAATGTGGTAACCAGTATGGGTTGGTTGTCACAGTGTTTACCATTAGTTTTCCTGTGGTAAACACTGTGACAACCAACCCATACTGGTTACCACAGGAAAACTAATGGTAAACACTGTGACAACCAACCCATACTATGTACTGAGCTGTACATAGTCTATCGGTAAATAGCCCACCCTTTTCACCTACCTCATCCCCGTACTGTTTTTATTTATTTACTTTTCTGCTCTTTTGCACACCAATATCTCTACCTGTACATGACCATCTGATCATTTATCACTCCAGTGTTAATCTGCAAAATTGTAATTATTCTCCTACCTCCTCATGCCTTTTGCACACAATGTATATAGACTCCCCTTTTTTTCTACTGTGTTATTGACTTGTTAATTGTTTACTCCATGTGTAACTCTGTGTTGTCTGTTCACACTGCTATGCTTCATCTTGGCCCGTTCGCAGTTGCAAATGAGAACTTGTTCTCAACTAGCCTACCTGGTTAAATAAAGGTGTTCTCAACTAGCCTACCTGGTTAAATAAAGGTGTTCTCAACTAGCCTACCTGGTTAAATAAAGGTGAAATAAATAAATAAAATAAAAAATTACATGGGCTTGCTCCTACCTATCTCTCTGATTTGGTCCTGCCGTACATACCTACACGTATGCTACGGTCGCAAGAAGCAGGCCTCCTAATTGTCCCTAGAATTTCTAAGCAAACAGCTGGAGGCAGGGCTTTCTCCTATAGAGCTCCATTTTTATAGAATGGTCTGCCTACCCATGTGAGAGACGCAGACTTGGTCTCAACCTTTAAGTCTTTATGGAGACTCATCTCTTCAGTGGGTCATATGATTGAGTGTAGTCTGGCCCAGGAGTGTGAAGGTGAACGGAAAGGCTCTGGAGCAACGAACCGCCCTTGCTGTCTCTGCCTGGCCGGTTCCCCTCTTTCCACTGGGATTCTCTGCCTCTAACCCTATTACAGGGGCTGAGTCACTGGCTTACTGGTGCTCTTCCATGCCAAGTCACTTGACTGGGTTGAGTCACTGATGTGATCTTCCTGCCTGGGTTGGCGCCCCCCCTTGGGTTGTGTCGTGCCGGAGATCTTTGTGGGCTATACTCGGCCTTGTCTCAGGATGGTAAGTTGGTGGTTGAAGACATCCCTCTAGTGGTGTGGGGGCTATGCTTTGGCAAAGTGGGTGGGGTTATATCCTTCCTGTTTGGCCCTGTCCGGGGGTATCATCGGATGGGGCCACAGTGTCTCCTGATCCCTCCTGTCTCAGCCTCCAGTATTTATGCTGCAGTAATTGATGTGTCGGGGGGCTAGGGTCAGTTTGTTATATCTGGAGTACTTCTCCTGTCTTATCCGGTGTCCTGTGTGAATTTAAGTATGCTCTCTCTAATTCTCTCTTTCTCTCTTTCTTTCTCTCTCTCGGAGGACCTGAGCCCTTGGACCATGCCTCAGGACTACCTGGCATGATGACTCCTTGCTGTCCCAAGTCCACCTGGCCGTGCTGCTGTTCCAGTTTCAACTGTTCTGCCTGCGGCTATGGAATCCTGACCTGTTCACCGGACGTGCTACCTGTCCCAGACCTATTATTTGACAATGCTGGTCATTTATGAACATTTGAACATCTTGGCCATGTTCTGTTATAATCTCCACCCGGCACAGCCAGAAGAGGACTGCCCACCCCTCATAGCCTGGTTCCTCTCTAGGTTTCTTCCTAGGTTTTGGCCTTTTTAGGGAGTTTTTCCTAGCCAACGTGCTTCAACACCTGCATTGCTTGCTGTTTGGGGTTTTAGGCTGGGTTTCTGTACAGCACTTTGAGATATCAGCTGATGTACGAAGGGCTATATAAATACATTTGATTTGATTTGAGTACTGCTCATTCAATGTGCTGAGCCCCTGTCTCGTCTGTGACGCCATTTTGATGTCATGTGAAGCAATGACGGAGAGATAATGTGTGGTCACTGGATAACTGACGTGTGTTCTCTGATTGAACCAGGAGTCTTCCTGTTCTGTATCACTGACAGAGATTACAGGAGTCTGGCCTTTTCCTCGAAGGTGTCCATTACTCTGTGTCTAGCCAGTGTTTGTCTGTCTGTCAGTCAGACCCAGCATGTTCACAGGATGGCTCACAGGATGACTGTCATTCCCTAGTCTTTCACCAAGACAGACAGAGAGTACGGAGAGAGAGTGGGCGTACAGCCAGAGTAGTTCCTGTGTGTACTAGTTGACACCGGTAGCAATCCTCACTGTGTGTGTATGTCCTCATGACGGATTAATCCAGATTAAGACTGCAGAAATGTCATTCTGCCTTCACTGTCCTGTATCTACCTCTAGACTTCGCCTATATCCACCAATAGACTTCCCCTGTGTCCTGTGTCCACCTCTAGACTTCCCTTTTCCTGTGGTAAACACTGTGACAACCAACCCATACTGGTTACCACAGGAAAACTAATGGTAAACACTGTGACAACCAACCCATACTATGTACTGAGCTGTACATAGTCTATTGGTAAATAGCCCACCCATTTTCACCTACCTCATCCCCATACTGTTTTTATTTATTTACTTTTCTGCTCTTCTGCACACCAATATCTCTACCTGTACATGACCATCTGATCATTTATCACTCCAGTGTTAATCTGCAAAATTGTAATTATTCTCCTACCTCCTCATGCCTTTTGCACACAATGTATATAGACTCCCCTTTTTTTCTACTGTGTTATTGACTTGTTAATTGTTTACTCCATGTGTAACTCTGTGTTGTCTGTTCACACTGCTATGCTTCATCTTGGCCCGTTCGCAGTTGCAAATGAGAACTTGTTCTCAACTAGCCTACCTGGTTAAATAAAGGTGTTCTCAACTAGCCTACCTGGTTAAATAAAGGTGTTCTCAACTAGCCTACCTGGTTAAATAAAGGTGAAATAAATAAATAAAATAAAAAATTACATGGGCTTGCTCCTACCTATCTCTCTGATTTGGTCCTGCCGTACATACCTACACGTATGCTACGGTCGCAAGAAGCAGGCCTCCTAATTGTCCCTAGAATTTCTAAGCAAACAGCTGGAGGCAGGGCTTTCTCCTATAGAGCTCCATTTTTATAGAATGGTCTGCCTACCCATGTGAGAGACGCAGACTTGGTCTCAACCTTTAAGTCTTTATGGAGACTCATCTCTTCAGTGGGTCATATGATTGAGTGTAGTCTGGCCCAGGAGTGTGAAGGTGAACGGAAAGGCTCTGGAGCAACGAACCGCCCTTGCTGTCTCTGCCTGGCCGGTTCCCCTCTTTCCACTGGGATTCTCTGCCTCTAACCCTATTACAGGGGCTGAGTCACTGGCTTACTGGTGCTCTTCCATGCCAAGTCACTTGACTGGGTTGAGTCACTGATGTGATCTTCCTGCCTGGGTTGGCGCCCCCCCTTGGGTTGTGTCGTGCCGGAGATCTTTGTGGGCTATACTCGGCCTTGTCTCAGGATGGTAAGTTGGTGGTTGAAGACATCCCTCTAGTGGTGTGGGGGCTATGCTTTGGCAAAGTGGGTGGGGTTATATCCTTCCTGTTTGGCCCTGTCCGGGGGTATCATCGGATGGGGCCACAGTGTCTCCTGATCCCTCCTGTCTCAGCCTCCAGTATTTATGCTGCAGTAATTGATGTGTCGGGGGGCTAGGGTCAGTTTGTTATATCTGGAGTACTTCTCCTGTCTTATCCGGTGTCCTGTGTGAATTTAAGTATGCTCTCTCTAATTCTCTCTTTCTCTCTTTCTTTCTCTCTCTCGGAGGACCTGAGCCCTTGGACCATGCCTCAGGACTACCTGGCATGATGACTCCTTGCTGTCCCAAGTCCACCTGGCCGTGCTGCTGTTCCAGTTTCAACTGTTCTGCCTGCGGCTATGGAATCCTGACCTGTTCACCGGACGTGCTACCTGTCCCAGACCTATTATTTGACAATGCTGGTCATTTATGAACATTTGAACATCTTGGCCATGTTCTGTTATAATCTCCACCCGGCACAGCCAGAAGAGGACTGCCCACCCCTCATAGCCTGGTTCCTCTCTAGGTTTCTTCCTAGGTTTTGGCCTTTTTAGGGAGTTTTTCCTAGCCAACGTGCTTCAACACCTGCATTGCTTGCTGTTTGGGGTTTTAGGCTGGGTTTCTGTACAGCACTTTGAGATATCAGCTGATGTACGAAGGGCTATATAAATACATTTGATTTGATTTGAGTACTGCTCATTCAATGTGCTGAGCCCCTGTCTCGTCTGTGACGCCATTTTGATGTCATGTGAAGCAATGACGGAGAGATAATGTGTGGTCACTGGATAACTGACGTGTGTTCTCTGATTGAACCAGGAGTCTTCCTGTTCTGTATCACTGACAGAGATTACAGGAGTCTGGCCTTTTCCTCGAAGGTGTCCATTACTCTGTGTCTAGCCAGTGTTTGTCTGTCTGTCAGTCAGACCCAGCATGTTCACAGGATGGCTCACAGGATGACTGTCATTCCCTAGTCTTTCACCAAGACAGACAGAGAGTACGGAGAGAGAGTGGGCGTACAGCCAGAGTAGTTCCTGTGTGTACTAGTTGACACCGGTAGCAATCCTCACTGTGTGTGTATGTCCTCATGACGGATTAATCCAGATTAAGACTGCAGAAATGTCATTCTGCCTTCACTGTCCTGTATCTACCTCTAGACTTCGCCTATATCCACCAATAGACTTCCCCTGTGTCCTGTGTCCACCTCTAGACTTCCCCTGTGTCCACCTCTAGACTTCCCCTGTGTCCTGTGTCCACCTCTAGACTTCCCCTGTTCCCTGTGTCCACCTCTAGAATTCCCCTGTGTCCTGTGTCCACCTCTAGACTTCCCCTGTTCCCTGTGTCCACCTCTAGACTTCCCCTGTGTCCTGTGTCCACCTCTAGATGTCCCCTGTTCCCTGTGTCCACCTCTAGACTTCCCCTGTGTCCTGTATCCACCTCTAAACTTCCCCTGGTCCCTGTATCCACCTCTAGACTTCCCCTGTTTCCACCTCTAGACTTCCCCTGTGTCCTGTTTCCACCTCTAGACTTCCCCTGTGTCCAGTATCCACCTCTAGACTACCCCTGTGTCCTGTGTCCACATCTAGACTTCCCCTGTGTCCTGTGTCCACCTCTAGACTTCCCCTGTGTCCTGTTTCCACCTCTAGACTTCCCCTGTGTCCACCTCTAGACTTCCCCTGTGTCCTGTATCCACCTCTAGACTTCCCCTGTGTCCACCTCTAGACTTCCCCTGTGCCCACCTCTAGACTTCCCCTGTGTCCTGTATCTACCTCTAGACTTCCCCTGTGTCCACCTCTAGACTTCCCCTGTGTCCTGTTTCCACCTCTAGACTTCCCCTGTGTCCACCTCTAGACTTCCCCTGTGTCCTGTTTCCACCTCTAGACTTCCCCTGTGTCCTGTTTCCACCTCTAGACTTCCCCTTTGTCCTGTTTCCACCTCTAGACTTCCCCTGTGTCCACCTCTAGAGTTCCCCTGTGTCCTGTGTCCACCTCTAGACTTCCCCTGTGTCCTGTGTCCACCTCTAGACTTCCCCTGGTCCCTGTGTCCACCTCTAGACTTCCCCTGTGTCCTGTGTCCACCTCTAGACTTCCCCTGTGCCCTGTATCCACCTCTAGACTTCCCCTGTGTCCTGTTTCCACCTCTAGACTTCCCCTGTTCCCTGTGTCCACCTCTAGACTTCCCCTGTGTCCTGTGTCCACCTCTAGATGTCCCCTGTTCCCTGTGTCCACCTCTAGACTTCCCCTGTGTCCTGTATCCACCTCTAAACTTCCCCTGGTCCCTGTATCCACCTCTAGACTTCCCCTGTTTCCACCTCTAGACTTCCCCTGTGTCCTGTTTCCACCTCTAGACTTCCCCTGTGTCCAGTATCCACCTCTAGACTTCCCCTTTGTCCTGTATGCACCTCTAGACTTCCCCTGTTCCCTGTGTCCACCTCTAGACTTCCCCTGGTCCCTGTGTCCACCTCTAGGCTTCCCCAGTATCCACCTCTAGACTACCCCTGTGTCCTGTGTCCACATCTAGACTTCCCCTGTGTCCTGTGTCCACCTCTAGACTTCCCCTGTGTCCTGTTTCCACCTCTAGACTTCCCCTGTGTCCTGTGTCCACCTCTAGACTTCCCCTGTTCCCTGTATGCACCTCTAGACTTCCCCTGTTCCCTGTGTCCACCTCTAGACTTCCCCTGGTCCCTGTGTCCACCTCTAGACTTCCCCTGTTCCCTGTATCCACCTCTAGACTTCCCCTGTGTCCACCTCTAGACTTCCCCTGTGTCCTGTTTCCACCTCTAGACTTCCCCTGTGTCCTGTGTCCACCTCTAGACTTCCCCTGTTCCCTGTATGCACCTCTAGACTTCCCCTGTTCCCTGTGTCCACCTCTAGACTTCCCCTGGTCCCTGTGTCCACCTCTAGGCTTCCCCAGTATCCACCTCTAGACTACCCCTGTGTCCTGTGTCCACATCTAGACTTCCCCTGTGTCCTGTGTCCACCTCTAGACTTCCCCTGTGTCCTGTTTCCACCTCTAGACTTCCCCTGTGTCCACCTCTAGACTTCCCCTGTGTCCTGTATCCACCTCTAGACTTCCCCTGTGTCCACCTCTAGACTTCCCCTGTGCCCACCTCTAGACTTCCCCTGTGTCCTGTATCTACCTCTAGACTTCCCCTGTGTCCACCTCTAGACTTCCCCTGTGTCCTGTTTCCACCTCTAGACTTCCCCTGTGTCCACCTCTAGACTTCCCCTGTGTCCTGTTTCCACCTCTAGACTTCCCCTGTGTCCTGTTTCCACCTCTAGACTTCCCCTGTGTCCTGTTTCCACCTCTAGACTTCCCCTGTGTCCTGTTTCCACCTCTAGACTTCCCCTGTGTCCACCTCTAGACTTCCCCTGTGTCCTGTGTCCACCTCTAGACTTCAACCTGTGTCCTGTGTCCACCTCTAGACTTCCCCTGGTCCCTGTGTCCACCTCTAGACTTCCCCTGTGTCCTGTGTCCACCTCTAGACTTCCCCTGTGCCCTGTATCCACCTCTAGACTTCCCCTGTGTCCTGTTTCCACCTCTAGACTTCCCCTGTGTCCACCTCTAGACTTCCCCTGTGTCCTGTTTCCACCTCTAGACTTCCCCTGTGTCCACCTCTAGACTTCCCCTGTGTCCTGTGTCCACCTCTAGACTTCCCCTGTGTCCTGTTTCCACCTCTAGACTTCCCCTGTGTCCACCTCTAGACTTCCCCTGTGTCCTGTTTCCACCTCTAGACTTCCCCTGTTCGCTGTGTCCACCTCTAGACTTCCCCTGGTTCCTGTGTCCACCTCTAGACTTCCCCTGTTCCCTGTATCCACCTCTAGACTTCCCCTGTTCCCTTTATCCACCTCTAGACTTCCCCTGTGTCCTGTGTCCACCTCTAGACTTCCCCTGTGTCCTGTGTCCACCTCTAGACTTCCCCTGTTCCCTGTATCCACCTCTAGACTTCCCCTGTTCCCTGTGTCCACCTCTAGACTTCCCCTGGTCCCTGTGTCCACCTCTAGACTTCCCCTGTATCCACCTCTAGACTTCCCCTGTGTCCTGTGTCCACCTCTAGACTTCCCCTGTTCCCTATATCCACCTCTAGACTTCCCCTGTTCCCTGTGTCCACCTCTAGACTTCCCCTGGTCCCTGTGTCCACCTCTAGACTTCCCCTGTTCCCTGTGTCCACCTCTAGACTTCCCCTGTTCCCTGTATCCACCTCTAGACTTCCCCTATTCCATGTATCCACCTCTAGACTTCCCCTGTGTCCACCTCTAGACTTCCCCTGTGTCCTGTTTTCACCTCTAGACTTCCCCTGTGTCCTGTTTCCACCTCTAGACTTCCCCTGTTCCCTATATCCACCTCTAGACTTCCCCTGTTCCCTGTGTCCACCTCTAGACTTCCCCTGGTCCCTGTGTCCACCTCTAGACTTCCCCTGGTCCCTGTATCCACCTCTAGACTTCCTCTGTTCCCTGTGTCCACCTCTAGACTTCCCCTGGTCCCTGTGTCCACCTCTAGGCTTCCCCTGTGTCCACCTCTAGACTTCCCCTGTGTCCACCTCTAGACTTCCCCTGTGTCCTGTGTCCACCTCTAGACTTCCCCTGTTCCCTGTATCCACCTCTAGACTTCTCCTGTTCCCTGTGTCCACCTCTAGACTTCCCCTGTGTTCTGTATCCACCTCTAGACTTCCCCTGTGTCCTGTTTCCACCTCTAGACTTCCCCTGTGTCCACCTCTAGACTTCCCCTGTGTCCTTTTTCCACCTCTAGACTTACCCTGTGTCCACCTCTAGACTTCCCCTGTTCCCTGTATCCATCTCTAGACTTCCCCTGTTCCATGTATCCACCTCTAGACCTCCCCTGTTCCCTGTATCCACCTCTAGACTTCCCCTTTTTCCCTGTATCCACCTCTAGACTTCCCCTGTGTCCACCTCTAGACTTCCCCTGTGTCCACCTCTAGACTTCCCCTGTGTCCTGTGTCAACCTCTAGACTTCCCCTGTTCCCTGTATCCACCTCTAGACTTCCCCTGTTCCCTGTGTCGTCCTCTAGACTTCCCCTGGTCCCTGTGTCCACCTCTAGACTTCCCCTGTTCCCTGTATCCACCTCTAGACTTCCCCTTTTCCCTGTATCCACCTCTAGACTTCCCCTGTGTCCACCTCTAGACTTCCCCTGTGTCCTGTTTCCACCTCTAGACTTCCCCTGTGTCCTGTGTCCACCTCTAGACTTCCCCTGTTCCCTGTATGCACCTCTAGACTTCCCCTGTTCCCTGTGTCCACCTCTAGACTTCCCCTGGTCCCTGTGTCCACCTCTAGGCTTCCCCAGTATCCACCTCTAGACTTCCCCTGTGTCCACCTCTAGACTTCCCCTGTGTCCTGTGTCCACCTCTAGACTTCCCCTGTTCCCTGTATCCACCTCTAGACTTCTCCTGTTCCTTGTGTCCACCTCTAGACTTCCCCTGTGTCCACCTCTAGACTTCCCCTGTGTCCTGTGTCCACCTCTAGACTTCCCCTGTTCCCTGTTTCCACCTCTAGACTTCCCCTGTGTCCACCTCTAGACTTCCCCTGTGTCCTGTGTCCACCTCTAGACTTCCCCCGTGTCCTGTATCCACCTCTAGACTTCCACTGTGTCCACCTCTAGACTTCCCCTGTGTCCTGTGTCCACCTCTAGACTTCCCCTGTTCCCTGTTTCCACCTCTAGACTTCCCCTGTGTCCACCTCTAGACTTCCCCTGTGTCCTGTGTCCACCTCTAGACTTCCCCCCGTGTCCTGTATCCACCTCTAGACTTCCACTGTGTCCACCTCTAGACTTCCCCTGTGTCCTGTGTCCACCTCAGACTTCCCCTGGTCCCTGTATCCACCTCTAGACTTCCCCTGTTCCCTGTGTCCACCTCTAGACTTCCCCTGGTCCCTGTGTCCACCTCTAGGCTTCCCCTGTGTCCACCTCTAGACTTCCCCTGTGTCCACCTCTAGACTTCCCCTGTGTCCTGTGTCCACCTCTAGACTTCCCCTGTTCCCTGTATCCACCTTTAGACTTCCCCTGTTCCCTGTATCCACCTCTAGACTTCCCCTATTCCCTGTGTCCACCTCTAGACTTCCCCTGGTCCCTGTGTCCACCTCTAGGCTGCCCCTGTGTCCACCTCTAGACTTCCCCTGTGTCCACCTCTAGACTTCCCCTGTGTCCTGTGTCCACCTCTAGACTTCCCCTGGTCCCTGTATCCACCTCTATACTTCTCCTGTTCCCTGTGTCCACCTCTAGACTTCCCCTGTGTCCTGTTTCCACCTCTAGACTTCCCCTGTGTCCACCTCTAGACTTCCCCTGTGTCCTGTGTCCACCTCTAGACTTCCCCCGTGTTCTGTATCCACCTCTAGACTTCCACTGTGTCCACCTCTAGACTTCCCCTGTGTCCTGTTTCCACCTCTAGACTTCCCCTGGTCCCTGTGTCCACCTCTAGGCTTCCCCAGTATCCACCTCTAGACTTCCCCTGTGTCCACCTCTAGACTTCCCCTGTGTACACCTCTAGACTTCCCCTGTGTCCTGTGTCCACCTCAGACTTCCCCTGGTCCCTGTATCCACCTCTAGACTTCCCCTGTTCCCTGTGTCCACCTCTAGACTTCCCCTGGTCCCTGTGTCCACCTCTAGGCTTCCCCTGTGTCCACCTCTAGACTTCCCCTGTGTCCACCTCTAGACTTCCCCTGTGTCCTGTGTCCACCTCTAGACTTCCCCTGTTCCCTGTATCCACCTCTATACTTCTCCTGTTCCCTGTGTCCACCTCTAGACTTCCCCTGTGTCCTGTTTCCACCTCTAGACTTCCCCTGTGTCCACCTCTAGACTTCCCCTGTGTCCTGTGTCCACCTCTAGACTTCCCCCGTGTTCTGTATCCACCTCTAGACTTCCACTGTGTCCACCTCTAGACTTCCCCTGTGTCCTGTTTCCACCTCTAGACTTCCCCTGTGTCCACCTCTAGACTTCCCGTTTTCCCTGTATCCACCTCTAGACTTCCCCTGTGTCCACCTCTAGACTTCCCCTGTGTCCTGTTTCCACCTCTAGACTTCCCCTGTGACCTGTTTCCACCTCTAGACTTCCCCTGTGTCCTGTGTCCACCTCAGACTTCCCCTGGTCCCTGTATCCACCTCTAGACTTCCCCTGTTCCCTGTGTGCACCTCTAGACTTCCCCTGGTCCCTGTGTCCACCTCTAGGCTTCCCCTGTGTCCACCTCTAGACTTCCCTTGTGTCCACCTCTAGACTTCCCCTGTGTCCTGTGTCCACCTCTAGACTTCCCCTGTTTCCTGTATCCACCTCTAGACTTCTCATGTTCCCTGTGTCCACCTCTAGACTTCCCCTGTGTCCTGTATCCACCTCTAGACTTCCCCTGTGTCCTGTTTCCACCTCTAGACTTCCCCTATGTCCACCTCTAGACTTCCCCTGTGTCCCTTTTCCACCTCTAGACTTCCCCTGTGTCCACCTCTAGACTTCCCCTGTTCCCTGTTTCCACCTCTAGACTTCCCCTATTCCCTGTGTCCACCTCTAGACTTCCCCTGTTCCCTGTATCCACCTCTAGACTTCCCCTGTTCCATGTATCCACCTCTAGACCTCCCCTGTGTCCTGTGTCCACCTCTAGACTTCCCCCGTGTCCTGTATCCACCTCTAGACTTCCACTGTGTCCACCTCTAGACTTCCCCTGTGTCCTGTTTCCACCTCTAGACTTCCCCTGTGTCCACCTCTAGACTTCCCCTTTTCCCTGTATCCACCTCTAGACTTCCCCTGTGTCCACCTCTAGACTTCCCCTGTGTCCTGTTTCCACCTCTAGACTTCCCCTGTGTCCTGTTTCCACCTCTAGACTTCCCCTGTGTCCTGTATCCACCTCTAGACTTCCCCTGTTCCTTGTGTCCACCTCTAGACTTCCCCTGGTCCCTGTGTCCACCTCTAGGCTTCCCCTGTGTCCACCTCTAGACTTCCCTTGTGTCCACCTCTAGACTTCCCCTGTGTCCTGTGTTCACCTCTAGACTTCCCCTGTTTCCTGTATCCACCTCTAGACTTCTCCTGTTCCCTGTGTCCACCTCTAGACTTCCTCTGTGTCCTGTATCCACCTCTAGACTTCCCCTGTGTCCTGTTTCCACCTCTAGACTTCCCCTATGTCCACCTCTACACTTCCCCTGTGTCCTTTTTCCACCTCTAGACTTCCCCTGTGTCCACCTCTAAATTTCCCCTGGTCCCTGTTTCCACCTCTAGACTTCCCCTGTTCCCTGTGTCCACCTCTAGACTTCCCCTGTTCCCTGTATCCACCTCTAGACTTCCCTTGTTTCATGTATCCACCTCTAGACCTCCCCTGTTCCCTGTATCCACATCTAGACGTCCCCTTTTCCCTGTATCCACCTCTAGACTTCCCCTGTGTCCACCTCTAGACTTCCCCTGTTCCCTGTGTCCACCTCTAGACTTCCCCTGGTCCCTGTGTCCACCTATAGACTTCCCCTTTTCCCTGTATCCACCTCTAGACTTCCCCTGTGTCCACCTCTAGACTTCCCTTGTGTCCACCTCTAGACTTCCCCTGTGTCCTGTGTCCACCTCTAGACTTCCCCTGTTTCCTGTATCCACCTCTAGACTTCTCCTGTTCCCTGTGTCCACCTCTAGACTTCCCCTGTGTCCTGTATCCACCTCTAGACTTCCCCTGTGACCTGTATCCACCTATAGACTTCCCCTTTTCCCTGTATCCACCTCTAGACTTCCCTTGTGTCCACCTCTAGACTTCCCCTGTGTCCTGTGTCCACCTCTAGACTTCCCCTGTTTCCTGTATCCACCTATAGACTTCCCCTTTTCCCTGTATCCACCTCTAGACTTCCCCTGTGTCCACCTCTAGACTTCCCTTGTGTCCACCTCTAGACTTCCCCTGTGTCCTGTGTCCACCTCTAGACTTCCCCTGTTTCCTGTATCCACCTCTAGACTTCTCCTGTTCCCTGTGTCCACCTCTAGACTTCCCCTGTGTCCTGTATCCACCTCTAGACTTCCCCTGTGTCCTGTTTCCACCTCTAGACTTCCCCTATGTCCACCTCTAGACTTCCCCTGTGTCCTTTTTCCACCTCTAGACTTCCCCTGTGTCCACCTCTAGACTTCCTCTGTTCCCTGTTTCCACCTCTAGACTTCCCCTGTTCCCTGTGTCCACCTCTAAACTTCCCCTGTTCCCTGTATCCACCTCTAGACTTCCCCTGTTCCATGTATCCACCTCTAGACCTCCCCTGTGTCCTGTGTCCACCTCTAGACTTCCCCCGTGTCCTGTATCCACCTCTAGACTTCCACTGTGTCCACCTCTAGACTTCCCCTGTGTCCTGTTTCCACCTCTAGACTTCCCCTGTGTCCACCTCTAGACTTCCCCTTTTCCCTGTATCCACCTCTAGACTTCCCCTGGGTCCACCTCTAGACTTCCCCTGTGTCCTGTTTCCACCTCTAGACTTCCCCTGTGTCCTGTATCCACCTCTAGACTTCCCCTGTTCCCTGTGTCCACCTCTAGACTTCCCCTGGTCCCTGTGTCCACCTCTAGGCTTCCCCTGTGTCCACCTCTAGACTTCCCTTGTGTCCACCTCTAGACTTCCCCTGTGTCCTGTGTCCACCTCTAGACTTCCCCTGTTTCCTGTATCCACCTCTAGACTTCCCCTATGTCCACCTCTAGACTTCCCCTGTGTCCTTTTTCCACCTCTAGACTTCCCCTGTGTCCACCTCTAGACTTCCCCTGTTCCCTGTTTCCACCTCTAGACTTCCCCTGTTCCCTGTGTCCACCTCTAGACTTCCCCTGTGTCCACCTCTAGACTTCCCCTGTGTCCTTGTCCACCTCTAGACTTCCCCTGTTCCCTGTATCCACCTCTAGACTTCCCCTGTTCCCTGTGTCCACCTCTAGACTTCCCCTGGTCCCTGTGTCCACCTATAGACTTCCCCTTTTCCCTGTATCCACCTCTAGACTTCCCCTGTGTCCACCTCTAGACTTCCCCTGTGTCCTGTTTCCACCTCTAGACTTCCCCTGGTCCCTGTATCCACCTCTAGACTTCCCCTGTTCCCTGTGTCCACCTCTAGACTTCCCCTGGTCCCTGTGTCCACCTCTAGACTTCCCCTGTGTCCACCTCTAGACTTCCCCTGTGTCCTGTGTCCACCTCTAGACTTCCCCTGTTCCCTGTATCCACCTCTAGACTTCTCCTGTTCCCTGTGTCCACCTCTAGACTTCCCCTGTGTCCTGTATCCACCTCTAGACTTCCCCTGTGTCCTGTTTCCACCTCTAGACTTCCCCTGTGTCCACCTCTAGACTTTCCCTGTTCCCTGTTTCCACCTCTATACTTCCCCTGTTCCCTGTGTCCACCTCTAGACTTCCCCTGTTCCCTGTATCCACCTCTAGACTTCCCCTGTTCCATGTATCCACCTCTAGACCTCCCCTGTTCCCTGTATCCACCTCTAGACTTCCCCTTTTCCCTGTATCCACCTCTAGACTTCCCCTGTGTCCACCTCTAGACTTCCCCGTTGTCCTGTTTCCACCTCTAGACTTCCCCTGTGTCCTGTTTCCACCTCTAGACTTCCCATGTGTCCTGTGTCCACCTCTAGACTTCCCCTGTTCCCTGTATCCACCTCTAGACTTCACCTGTTCCCTGTGTCCACCTCTAGACTTCCCCTGTGTCCTGTGTCCACCTCTAGACTTCCCCTGTGTCCTGTATCCACCTCTAGACTTCCACTGTGTCCACCTCTAGACTTCCCCTGTGTCCTGTTTCCACCTCTTGACTTCCCCTGTGTCCATCTCTAGACTTCCCCTGTGTCCTTTTTCCACCTCTAGACTTCCCCTGTGTCTCCCTCTAGACTTCCCCTGTGTCCTGTTTCCACCTCTAGACTTCCCCTGTGTCCAACTCTAGACTTCCCCTGTGTCCTGTGTCCACCTCTAGACTTCCCCTGTTCCCTGTATCCACCTCTAGACTCCCCCTGTGTCCTGTGTCCACCTCTAGACTTCCCCTGTGTCCTGTTTCCACCTCTATACTTCCCCGGTGTCCAGTTTCCACCTCTAGACTTCCCCTGTGTCCACCTCTAGACTTCCCCTGTATCCTGTGTCCACCTCTAGACTTCCCCTGTGTCTTGTGTCCACCTCTAGACTTCCCCTGGTCCCTGTGTCCACCTCTAGACTTCCCCTGTGTCCTGTGTCCACCTCTAGACTTCCCCTGTGTCCTGTATCCACCTCTAGACTTCCCCTGTGTCCTGTTTCCACCTCTAGACTTCCCCTGTGTCCACCTCTAGACTTCCCCTGTGTCCTGTTTCCATCTCTAGACTTCCCCTGTGTTTTTATTTATTTTTATTTTACCTTTATTTAACCAGGTAGGCAAGTTGAGAACAAGTTCTCATTTACAATTGCGACCTGGCCAAGATAAAGCAAAGCAGTTCGACAGATAAAACGACACAGAGTTACACATGGAGTAAAAACAAACATACAGTCAATAATGCAGTATAAACAAGTCTATATACAATGTGAGCAAATGAGGTGAGAAGGGAGGTAAAGGCAAAAAAAGGCCATGATGGCAAAGTAAATACAATATAGCAAGTAAAATACTGGAATGGTAGTTTTGCAATGGAAGAATGTGCAAAGTAGAAATAAAAAAATAATGGGGTGCAAAGGAGCAAAATAAATAAATAAATAAAAATTAAATACAGTTGGGAAAGAGGTAGTTGTTTGGGCTAAATTTTAGGTGGGCTATGTACAGGTGCAGTAATCTGTGAGCTGCTCTGACAGTTGGTGCTTAAAGCTAGTGAGGGAGATAAGTGTTTCCAGTTTCAGAGATTTTTGTAGTTCGTTCCAGTCATTGGCAGCAGAGAACTGGAAGGAGAGGCGGCCAAAGAAAGAATTGGTCTTGGGGGTGACTAGAGAGATATACCTGCTGGAGCGTGTGCTACAGGTGGGAGATGCTATGGTGACCAGCGAGCTGAGATAAGGGGGGACTTTACCTAGCAGGGTCTTGTAGATGACATGGAGCCAGTGGGTTTGGCGACGAGTATGAAGCGAGGGCCAGCCAACGAGAGCGTACAGGTCGCAATGGTGGGTAGTATATGGGGCTTTGGTGATAAAACGGATTGCACTGTGATAGACTGCATCCAATTTGTTGAGTAGGGTATTGGAGGCTATTTTGTAAATGACATCGCCAAAGTCGAGGATTGGTAGGATGGTCAGTTTTACAAGGGTATGTTTGGCAGCATGAGTGAAGGATGCTTTGTTGCGAAATAGGAAGCCAATTCTAGATTTAACTTTGGATTGGAGATGTTTGATATGGGTCTGGAAGGAGAGTTTACAGTCTAACCAGACACCTAAGTATTTGTAGTTGTCCACGTATTCTAAGTCAGAGCCGTCCAGAGTAGTGATGTTGGACAGGCGGGTAGGTGCAGGTAGCGATCGGTTGAAGAGCATGCATTTAGTTTTACTTGTATTTAAGAGCAATTGGAGGCCACGGAAGGAGAGTTGTATGGCATTGAAGCTTGCCTGGAGGGTTGTTAACACAGTGTCCAAAGAAGGGCCGGAAGTATACAGAATGGTGTCGTCTGCGTAGAGGTGGATCAGGGACTCACCAGCAGCAAGAGCGACCTCATTGATGTATACAGAGAAGAGAGTCGGTCCAAGAATTGAACCCTGTGGCACCCCCATAGAGACTGCCAGAGGTCCGGACAGCAGACCCTCCGACTTGACACACTGAACTCTATCAGAGAAGTAGTTGGTGAACCAGGCGAGGCAATCATTTGAGAAACCAAGGCTGTCGAGTCTGCCGATGAGGATATGGTGATTGACAGAGTCGAAAGCCTTGGCCAGATCAATGAATACGGCTGCACAGTAATGTTTCTTATCGATGGCGGTTAAGATATCGTTTAGGACCTTGAGCGTGGCTGAGGTGCACCCATGACCAGCTCTGAAACCAGATTGCATAGCAGAGAAGGTATGGTGAGATTCGAAATGGTCGGTAATCTGTTTGTTGACTTGGCTTTCGAAGACCTTAGAAAGGCACGGTAGGATAGATATAGGTCTGTAGCAGTTTGGGTCAAGAGTGTCCCCCCCTTTGAAGAGGGGGATGACCGCAGCTGCTTTCCAATCTTTGGGAATCTCAGACGACACGAAAGAGAGGTTGAACAGGCTAGTAATAGGGGTGGCAACAATTTCGGCAGATAATTTTAGAAAGAAAGGGTCCAGATTGTCTAGCCCGGCTGATTTGTAGGGGTCCAGATTTTGCAGCTCTTTCAGAACATCAGCTGAATGGATTTGGGAGAAGGAGAAATGGGGAAGGCTTGGGCGAGTTGCTGTTGGGGGTGCAGTGCTGTTGTCCGGGGTAGGAGTAGCCAGGTGGAAAGCATGGCCAGCCGTAGAAAAATGCTTATTGAAATTCTCAATTATGGTGGATTTATCAGTGGTGACAGTGTTTCCTATCTTCAGTGCAGTGGGCAGCTGGGAGGAGGTGTTCTTATTCTCCATGGACTTTACAGTGTCCCAGAACTTTTTTGAGTTAGTGTTGCAGGAAGCAAATTTCTGCTTGAAAAAGCTAGCCTTGGCTTTTCTAACTGCCTGTGTATAATGATTTCTAGCTTCCCTGAACAGCTGCATATCACGGGGGCTGTTCGATGCTAATGCAGAACGCCATAGGATGTTTTTGTGTTGGTTAAGGGCAGTCAGGTCTGGGGAGAACCAAGGGCTATATCTGTTCCTGGTTCTAAATTTCTTGAATGGGGCATGTTTATTTAAGATGGTTAGGAAGGCATTTTTAAAAAATATCCAGGCATCCTCTACTGACGGGATGAGATCAATATCCTTCCAGGATACCCCGGCCAGGTCGATTAGAAAGGCCTGCTCGCAGAAGTGTTTCAGGGAGCGTTTTACAGTGATGAGTGGAGGTCGTTTGACCGCTGACCCATTACGGATGCAGGCAATGAGGCAGTGATCGCTGAGATCTTGGTTGAAGACAGCAGAGGTGTATTTAGAGGGGAAGTTGGTTAGGATGATATCTATGAGGGTGCCCGTGTTTAAGGTTTTGGGGAGGTACCTGGTAGGTTCATTGATTATTTGTGTGAGATTGAGGGCATCAAGTTTAGATTGTAGGATGGCTGGGGTGTTAAGCATGTTCCAGTTTAGGTCGCCTAGCAGCACGAACTCTGAAGATAGATGGGGGGCAATCAGTTCACATATGGTGTCCAGAGCACAGCTGGGGGCAGATGGTGGTCTATAGCAGGCGGCAACGGTGAGAGACTTGTTTTTAGAGAGGTGGATTTTTAAAAGTAGAAGTTCAAATTGTTTGGGTACAGACCTGGATAGTAGGACAGAACTCTGCAGGCTATCTTTGCAGTAGATTGCAACACCGCCCCCTTTGGCAGTTCTATCTTGTCTGAAAATGTTGTAGTTTGGAATTAAAACTTCAGAATTTTTGGTGGTCTTCCTAAGCCAGGATTCAGACACAGCTAGAACATCCGGGTTGGCAGAGTGTGCTAAAGCAGTGAATAGAACAAACTTAGGGAGGAGGCTTCTAATGTTAACATGCATGAAACCAAGGCTATTACGGTTACAGAAGTCGTCAAAAGAGAGCGCCTGGGGAATAGGAGTGGAGCTAGGCACTGCAGGGCCTGGATTCACCTCTACATCGCCAGAGGAACATAGGAGGAGTAGAATAAGGGTACGGCTAAAAGCTATGAGAATTGGTCGTCTAGAACGTCTGGAACATAGAGTAAAAGGAGGTTTCTGGGGGCGATAAAATAGCATCAAGGTATAATGTACAGACAGATGTATGGCAGGATGTGAATACAGTGGAGGTAAACCTAGGTATTGAGTGATGAAGAGAGAGATATTGTCTCTAGAAACATCGTTGAAACCAGGAGATGTCATTGCATGTGTGGGTGGTGGAACTAATAGGTTGGATAAGGTATAGTGAGCAGGACTAGAGGCTCTACAGTGAAATAAGCCAATAAACACTAACCAGAACAGAAATGGACAAGACATATTGACATTAAGGATAGGCATGCTTAGTCGAGTGATCAAAAGGGTCCGGTGAGTGGAGAGGTTGGTTGGTGATTTAGACAGCTAGCCAGGGCATCGGTAGCAAGCTAGCATAGGATGGAGGTCTGTTAGCCACCCCTTACGTTCCGTCAGTAGATTAGTGGGGTTCCGTGTGGTAGAGGGGATTAATCCAAATCACACAACAACAACAAAAATAAAAACAATAGATATAGTTATAGAGGCCCAAGAAGAAAATATAATAATAATAATTTAAAAAAATAATTTAAAAAAATAATAATAAAAAAATTGTCCGATTGTCTATTCAGATAGCAGCCGGTAAGACAGCTAACGGTTAGCAGGCCGCAGATGGGCGTTCAGGTAACGTCGCGACGGAGGAGCCGGCCGAATAACTCCTTCGGGTAGATAACGTCGGCAGTCCAGTTGTGAAGGCCCGGTGGGGCTCCGCGAAGGCAGTAAAACGGGTCCGGATAGGTGACTGCAGCCCAGGTGTGATTGATGGAACTCAGGAGTGATTGACGGAGCTTGCTAGCTCCGATGGTCACACGGATAGCAGCTAGCTAGCTGTGAGATCCGGGTATGAATGTCCAGGGACATGGAGAGAAAAATTGGTCCGGTATGTTCCGTTCCGAGCCGCGCTGCGCCGTACAGAACTGGCGATAGATTTTCGAGCTAAAGGATAGCTGATGACCACAAAACGATTTGCCAGTAAAGGAGCTAACTAGCTTCTGAACTAGCTTCTGGATTAGCTTCTGGCTAGTTTCAGGCTAGCTTCTTGGAGTTTCTGGCTAGCTTCTTGGAGGATTACAGATCTGAGGTAAATAATACTTTTTTATAAATATACATTGGTGAGGCGGGTTGCAGGAGAGTGTTTTGAAGATGAGTTGATGGAAAATAAAAATAAAATGTATGTGAAAAAGTTGTAAATATATATATATACATATATATATACAGGACACGACAAGACGAGGACAAAAGACGTCTGAACTGCTATGCCACCTTGGAGGATATCCAAGTGTCCACCTCTAGACTTCCCCTGTGTCCTGTGTCCACCTCTAGACTTCCCCTGTGTCCTGTTTCCACCTCTAGACTTCCCCTGTGTCCACCTCTAGACTTCCCCTGTGTCCTGTTTCCACCTCTAGACTTCCCCTGTTTGCTGTGTCCACCTCTAGACTTCCCCTGGTCCCTGTGTCCACCTCTAGACTTCCCCTGTTCCCTGTATCCACCTCTAGACTTCCCCTGTTCCCTTTATCCACCTCTAGACTTCCCCTGTGTCCTGTGTCCACCTCTAGACTTCCCCTGTGTCCTGTGTCCACCTCTAGACTTCCCCTGTTCCCTGTATCCACCTCTAGACTTCCCCTGTTCCCTGTGTCCACCTCTAGACTTCCCCTGGTCCCTGTGTCCACCTCTAGACTTCCCCTGTGTCCACCTCTAGACTTCCCCTGTGTCCACCTCTAGACTTCCCCTGTGTCCTGTGTCCACCTCTAGACTTCCCCTGTACCCTGTATCCACCTCTAGACTTCCCCTGTTCCCTGTGTCCACTACTAGACTTCTCCTGGTCCCTGTGTCCACCTCTAGACTTCCCCTGTTCCCTGTATCCACCTCTAGACTTCTCCTTTTCCCTGTATCCACCTCTAGACTTCCCCTGTGTCCACCTCTAGACTTCCCCTGTGTCCTGTTTCCACCTCTAGACTTCCCCTGTGTCCTGTTTCCACCTCTAGACTTCCCCTGTGTCCTGTGTCCACCTCAGACTTCCCCTGGTCCCTGTATCCACCTCTAGACTTCCCCTGTTCCCTGTGTCCACCTCTAGACTTCCCCTGGTCCCTGTGTCCACCTCTAGGCTTCCCCTGTGTCCACCTCTAGACTTCCCCTGTGTCCACCTCTAGACTTCCCCTGTGTCCTGTGTCCACCTCTAGACTTCCCCTGTTCCCTGTATCCACCTCTAGACTTCCCCTGTGTCCTGTATCCACCTCTAGACTTCCCCTGTGTCCTGTTTCCACCTCTAGACTTCCCCTGTGTCCACCTCTAGACTTCCCCTGTGTCCTTTTTCCACCTCTAGACTTCCCCTGTGTCCACCTCTAGACTTCCCCTGTTCCCTGTTTCCACCTCTAGACTTCCCCTGTTCCCTGTGTACACCTCTAGACTTCCCCTGTTCCGTGTATCCACCTCTAGACTTCCCCTGTGCGATGTATCCACCTCTAGACCTCCCCTGTTCCCTGTATCCACCTCTAGACTTCCCCTTTTCCCTGTATCCACCTCTAGACTTCCCCTGTGTCCACCTCTAGACTTCCCCTGTGTCCACCTCTAGACTTCCCCTGTGTCCTGTGTCCACCTCTAGACTTCCCCTGGTCCCTGTGTCCACCTCTATACTTCCCCTGTTCCCTGTATCCACCTCTAGACTTCCCCTTTTCCCTGTATCCACCTCTAGACTTCCCCTGTGTCCACCTCTAGACTTCCCCTGTGTCCTGTTTCCACCTCTAGACTTCCGCTGTGTCCTGTTTCCACCTCTAGACTTCCCCTGCGTCCTGTGTCCACCTCTAGGCTTCCCCTGGTCCCTGTATCCACCTCTAGACTTCCCCTGTTCCCTGTGTCCACCTCTCGACTTCCCCTGGTCCCTGTGTCCACCTCTAGGCTTCCCCTGTGTCCACCTCTAGACTTCCCCTGTGTCCACCTCTAGACTTCCCCTGTGTCCTGTGTCCACCTCTAGACTTCCCCTGTTCCCTGTATCCACCTCTAGACTTCTCCTGTTCCCTGTGTCCACCTCTAGACTTCCCCTGTGTCCTGTATCCACCTCTAGACTTCCCCTGTGTCCTGTTTCCACCTCTAGACTTCCCCTGTGTCCACCTCTAGACTTCCCCTGTGTCCTTTTTCCACCTCTAGACTTCCCCTGTGTCCCTCTCTAGACTTCCCCTGTTCCCTGTTTCCACCTCTAGACTTCCCCTGTTCCCTGTATCCACCTCTAGACTTCCCCTTTCCCTGTATCCACCTCTAGACTTCCCCTGTGTCCACCTCTAGACTTCCCCTTTGTCCTGTTTCCACCTCTAGACTTCCCCTGTGTCCTGTTTCCACCTCTAGACTTCCCCTGTGTCCTGTGTCCACCTCTAGACTTCCCCTGTTCCCTGTATCCACCTCTAGACTTCCCCTGTTCCCTGTGTCCACCTTTAGACTTCCCCTGTGTCCTGTTTCCACCTCTAGACTTCCCCTGTGTCCACCTCTAGACTTCCCCTGTGTCCTGTGTCCACCTCTAGACTTCCCCTGTATCCCCTGGCCCCTGTATCCACCTCTAGACTTCCCCTGTTCCCTGTATCCACCTCTAGACTTCCCCTGTTCCCTGTATCCACCTCTAGACTTCCCCTGTTCCCTGTATCCACCTCTAGACTTCCCCTGTTCCCTGTATCCACCGCTTCTCTGCTAGTGTGTCTATCAGTTCGAGGATGGGTGTTGCAGAATGTTGAATTATCCTGCTTCTGTCTTCTCAAATCACGCAAGTGTTGATAGGTTCACATGTTTTTACAAGGAAATGAAATATTCAGTTCCCAGATTCCCTGTCACAGTGTTCCATTACAGGGATTAGATGCTCACATTCAAATGGAGAGGAGCAACAGTTACATTCCTAGACAGAGGACTTCCTGTTGCTTTTCTGTTTCATCAAATAACAGGAAACGTACGTCAAGAGTTAAAGCATGTCCGTGTGAAGGTGAATGGTTAGTTTCTGTCAGCTTCTAGTTTTCACCTTCAGTGTCCTGTCTGATAGCATGGCAGGTCCAGCTGGAAGCTACCTGTACATAACAACGTTAGAGTCTGTCTTCAATGCCATGTCACTCTGCAAGGTTACCCTACAATGTTAGAGTCTGTCTTCAATGCCATGTCACTCTGTAAGGTTACCCTACAACGTTAGAGTCTGTCTTCAATGCCATGTCACTCTGCAAGGTTACCCTACAACGTTAGAGTCTGTCTTCAATGCCATGTCACTCTGCAAGGTTACCCTACAATGTTTAAAAGGCAACTCCCATTTGAAAACCAACCCTCTGAGAACTACCCAACCGCTCATAAATGGACCTGGTATCGATAATGATGAGACGTAATGTAGTGTGGCATGGCTGAAAACACACATGGAGTGGGTAGTGATGTCATCAGAAGGAGACAGTTAGTTGAGGGCACAGAGCCAGTATGAAGGGCATGTTTGTCTGTGGCAGTTCTAAATGTTCAGGTAGAATGTGGACATGTTTGGCAGTAATGGAGGAAGTGTCCTACTGAAACAGGAAGTTCACGCTGAGCTCAACAAGTCCCTGATGGTGTGGAGAGGTCAAAGGGGAATCCTTCTACTTCCCTGTACTGTAGTTCATACTGGACACGGAGAGGTCAAAGGTGAATCCTTCTACTTCCCTGTACTTTAGTTCATACTGGACACGGAGAGGTCAAATGGGAATCCTTCTACTTCCCTGTACTGTAGTTCATACTGGACACGGAGAGGTCAAAGGGGAATCCTTCTACTTCCCTGTATTGTAGTTCATACTGGACACGGAGAGGTCAAAGGTGAATCCTTCTACTTCCCTGTACTGTAGTTCATACTGGACACGGAGAGGTCAAAGGGGAATCCTTCTACTTCCCTGTACCGTAGTTCATACTGGACATGGAGAGGTCAAAGGGGAATCCTTCTACTTCCCTGTACTGTAGTTCATACTGGACACGGAGAGGTCAAAGGGGAATCCTTCTACTTCCCTGTACCGTAGTTCATACTGGACATGGAGAGGTCAAAGGGGAATCCTTCTACTTCCCTGTACTGTAGTTCATACTGGACACAAAACATTGTCAGTTAGATCATCCACTACGTCCCCTTTGCACCTCCTCAACTAAGTCATTATTTTTCTTTAAGGAGATAATATGCAAATGACAGATGACTCTTTTGGAATGGCTGTGACATCATAGTTTCTGTTTTATTTTGCTGTAAATGACCATGGAAATCAGCGAGGTATGTACAGTTCATCAAGCTCATATCCAACTGTTATATCAGAACGGGACGTCCCATCCTGATGTGGCCACGGAGTGTAATGCAGTATTACCTTTCCTATTGGAAAGAATATCACTTTATACCATTAAAATATCACACTTCCCTAAGTGTTTTTCTTTCTTAGATATATGAAGAAGACCTTATTTCTCCTCCTAGACTGAGACTAGACTGAGTTTACAGCTCGACAGACACAGCACTGCAAGGAGAACAAAAAGGTAATAAATGGACTCTTTAGTTTTAACGATCAGTGATGTTATTCCAGCAGTACCTGTCCTCTTCACTGCAAGGAGAACAAAAGGGTCATAAACAGACTCTTTAGTTTTAACGATCAGTGATGTTGTTCCAGCAGTACCTGTCCTCTTCACTGCAAAACAACTCAACATGTAAAATGGGATGTCATTTCATTTGACTTTCAGAGGTGAAATGGACAACACATTACAATAAATTATCCCCCCCCCCCACAAAAAATCAACCAAATATTTTCTTACCAGACTTGGCATTCCCTTGGCATTAAAGTCAATAAAAAAATTATACAGAATTGAGATCCAATATCCAGGGAAAGAGAGTTGTAAAGGCAGATTCAACATATCAGTTTATCTATCAGCCGGCAGTTTTACAGACCAGGGGATTAGTCTCCAACGTCATGACCCCCCACACACACCCCATCCCTCCCCACACAGGCCTCCACCCTCCCCCTGTCTAACAACTTGGTACAGTCCAGCCAGGTTATACAGCTACAGGCTCCTCCCCACACAGGCCTCCACCCTCCCCGTGCTTAACAACTTGGTACAGTCCAGCCAGATTATACAGCTACAGGCTCCTCCCCACACAGGCCTCCACCCTCCCCCTGCTTAACAACATGGTACAGTCCGGCCAGGATATATAGCTACAGTATGAGTGGGTGGGTAGCCAGACGGAGGGGTGGGCTCTATAGGTGGTCTAGGAGGATCGCATATCAGCGTTTTATCAACGTATCGGACTGATGGCCAGACTCTCAGGATCAATGAGTCAGACTAACAGGTACAAAAGTGTTCACCTCTCTCTCTCTGTAGGCTCAAGAACCAGGCCCCAGAGTTCCTCAAATACAGATCACAACAGCTCAATGCAACAGGGGCTACAGCGAGTTTACTACCCCTTCCATCCTGTCAGTCCCCATCCCAGCACCCCTTCAGCATTGGGACTTGGTATGTCCCCCTATGGGACATCTTTACACCGAGTAGATGTCTTCACTGACATGTTCAACCTCTCCCTGACCCAGTCTGTAAAATCTCCATGTTTCAAGCAGAACACCATAGTCCCTGTCTCTATGACCACCAAGGTAACATGTCTAAATGACTACCACCCCGTAGCACTGACATGTTCAACCTCTCCCTGACCCAGTCTGTAAAATCTCCATGGGATACTGGAGTTATGGAGGTAGATATGTATAGGGGGAAGGAGACAGGGATACTGGAGTGATGGAGGTAGATATGTATTGGGGTAAGGAGACAGGGATACTGGAGTGATGGAGGTAGATATGTATAGGGGGAAGGAGACAGGGATACTGGAGTGATGGAGGTAGATATGTATAGAGGGAAGGAGACAGGGATACTGGAGTGATGGAGGTAGATATGTATAGGGGGAAGGAGACAGGGATACTGGAGTGATGGAGGTAGATATGTATAGGGGGAAGGAGACAGGGATACTGGAGTGATGGAGGTAGATATGTATAGAGGGAAGGAGACAGGGATACTGGAGTGATGGAGGTAGATATGTATAGGGGGAAGGGGACAGGGATACTGGAGTGATGGAGGTATATATGTATAGGGGGAAGGAGACAGGGATACTGGAGTTATGGAGGTAGATATGTATAGGGGGAAGGAGACAGGGATACTGGAGTGATGGAGGTAGATATATATAGGGGGAAGGGGACAGGGATACTGGAGTGATGGAGGTAGATATGTATAGGGGGAAGGAGACAGGGATACTGGAGTGATGGAGGTAGATATGTATAGGGGGAAGGGGACAGGGATACTGGAGTGATGGAGGTAGATATGTATAGAGGGAAGGGGACAGGGATACTGGAGTGATGGAGGTAGATATGTATAGGGGGAAGGAGACAGGGATACTGGAGTGATGGAGGTAGATATGTATAGGGGTAAGGAGACAGGGATACTGGAGTGATGGAGGTAGATATGTATAGAGGGAAGGGGATACTGGAGTGATGGAGGTAGATATGTATAGGGGGAAGGGGACAGGGATACTGGAGTGATGGAGGTAGATATGTATAGGGGTAAGGGGACAGGGACACTGGAGGGATGGAGGTAGATATGTATAGGGGGAAGGGGACAGGGATACTGGAGTGATGGAGGTAGATATGTATAGGGGGAAGGAGACAGGGATACTGGAGTGATGGAGGTAGATATGTATAGGGGTAAGGAGACAGGGATACTGGAGTGATGGAGGTAGATATGTATAGGGGGAAGGAGACAGGGATACTGGAGTGATGGAGGTAGATATGTATAGGGGTAAGGAGACAGGGATACTGGAGTGATGGAGGTAGATATGTATAGGGGGAAGGAGACAGGGATACTGGAGTGATGGAGGTAGATATGTATAGAGGGAAGGAGACAGGGATATTGGAGTGATGGAGGTAGATATGTATAGGGGTAAGGAGACAGGGATACTGGAGTGATGGAGGTAGATATGTATAGGGGGAAGGAGACAGGGATACTGGAGTGATGGAGGTAGATATGTATAGGGGTAAGGAGACAGGGATACTGGAGTGATGGAGGTAGATATGTATAGGGGGAAGGGGATACTGGAGTGATGGAGGTAGATACAGTGTATCACAAAAGTGAGTACACCCCTCACATTTTTGTAAATATTTGAGTTTATCTTTTCATGTGACAACACCTAAGAAATGACATTTTGCTACAATGTAAAGTGGTGATATACAGCTTGTATAACAGTGTAAATTTGCTGTCCCCTCAAAATAACTCTACACACAGCCATTAATGGCTATACTCACTGTATACACCCATGTTATTACCTGGTACTCCCTGTATATAACCACGTTATTACCTGGTACTCACTGTATATAGTCGTGTTATTACCTGGTACTCCCTGTATATAACCATGTTATTACCTGGTACTCCCTGTATATAACCATGTTATTACCTCCCTGTATATAACCATGTTATTACCTGGTACTCCCTGTATATAGCCATGTTATTACCTGGTACTCCCTGTATATAGCCATGTTATTACCTGGTACTCCCTGTATATAACCATGTTATTACCTGGTACTCCCTGTATATAACCATGTTATTACCTCCCTGTATATAACCATGTTATTACCAGGTAATCCCTGTATATAGCCATGTTATTACCTCCCTGTATATAACCATGTTATTACCTAGTACTCCCTGTATATAGCCATGTTATTACCTCCCTGTATATAGCCATGTTATTACCTGGTACTCCCTGTATATAGTCATGTTATTACCTGGTACCCCCTGTATATAGCCATGTTATTACCTGGTACTCCCTGTATATAACCATGTTATTACCTGGTACTTCCTGTATATAGCCATGTTATTACCTCCCTGTATATAGCCATGTTATTACCTCCCTGTATATAACCATGTTATTAGCTGGTACTCCCTGTATATACCCATGTTATTACCTAGTACTCCCTGTATATAGCCATGTTATTACCACCCTGTATATAACCATGTTATTACCTGGTACTCCCTGTATATAGCCATGTTATTACCTCCCTGTATATAGCCATGTTATTGCCTGGTACTTCCTGTATATAGCCATGTTATTACCTGGTACTCCCTGTATATAGCCATGTTATTACCTGGTACTCCCTGTATATAGCCATGTTATTACCTCCCTGTATATAACCATGTTATTACCTGGTACTCCCTGTATATAGCCATGTTATTACCTGGTACTCCCTGTATATAGTCATGTTATTACCTGGTACTCCCTGTATATAACCATGTTATTACCTGGTACTCCCTGTATATAGCCATGTTATTACCTGGTACTCCCTGTATATAGCCATGTTATTACCTCCCTGTATATAACCATGTTATTACCTGGTACTCCCTGTATATAGCCATGTTATTACCTGGTACTCCCTGTATATAGTCATGTTATTACCTCCCTGTATATAGCCATGTTATTACCTGGTACTCCCTGTATATAGTCATGTTATTACCTCCCTGTATATAACCATGTTATTACCACCCTGTATATAACCATGTTATTACCTTGTACTCCCTGTATATAGCCATGTTATTACCTGGTACTCCCTGTATATAACCATGTTATTACCTGGTACTCCCTGTATATGGCCATGTTATTACCTGGTGCTTCCTGTATATAACCATGTTATTACCTCCCTGTATATAGCCATGTTATAACCTGGTACTCCCTGTATATAGCCATGTTATTACCTTGTACTCCCTGTATATAGCCATGTTATTACCTGGTACTTCCTGTATATAGCCATGTTATTACCTGGTACTCCCTGTATATAGCCATGTTATTACCTAGTACTCCCTGTATATAGCCATGTTATTACCTCCCTGTATATAGCCATGTTATTACCTGGTACTTCCTGTATATAACCATGTTATTACCTTGTACTCCCTGTAAATAGCCATGTTATTACCTGGTACTCCCTGTATATAGCCATGTTATTACCTGGTACTCCCTGTATATAGCCATGTTATTACCTTGTACTCCCTGTATATAGCCATGTTATTACCTGGTACTTCCTGTATGTAACCATGTTATTACCTTGTACTCCCTGTATATAGCCATGTTATTACCTGGTACCCCTCCACATTGACTCAGTACTGGTACTTCCTGTGCATATAGCCATGTTATTACCGCTTACAAGTACAGTTTAATTTGATTTCATAGAGGCACCATTCTGGTAAAGCTGCCTGGTAATCCTAATTCAGGCCAAAGAGGATTAGCTCCACCCCAGCCGAGCCATTGGCTAAATTTAGAGCAACACAGTGTCCACTCTCCATTTACCCTCCCCCTACATGCCTTAGCTCCACCTCCACATTCCCCACCCAGCCGTCAAGCCATCCACCCAACCAATCACATTCCACCATGAACACTGGCCCCAGCGTGACTGACGGGTTACTCTGTGTGGACCACTGCAGACCCAATGTAGAGAAATAACAATCTAGTGTGGAGAAAACATGTAGTTGTCAGTGATCTTTAGCAGTAGGTTGTTGTGTAAACGATGCAGTTCAACCGTCACAATCAAAGGCTATAGAAACTAGGCCATCAGCAAGGTGAATGTGGGGAATGTGATCTGAGCTGCGGTGGAGTTGTAGTGTAGTAGTCCTGGCTGTGTCTCTCTGCCCTTCATCATCTGGGCTCGTCCTCTAGCTGCTAGCTTCCATGTTGGGATTACAGACAACAGATTCCCCCTGACCGTTGACACGCAATGGGAGGGGCACGGCTCACTGGCTCAGTGCAGTCTCTATAACACAGGGCATTCTGGGACATTCTGGGCCCAACTCATGCTATTTAGTCAAATGTCCGCTTCAGAGGGATGATGACAGAGAGGATATAGACCACTAATGAAGGGAGATACTGTCAGCTTCAGAGGCATGAAGTAAACTGAAGGAGAGGAGAGGAGAGGAGAGGAGAGGAGAGGAGAGGAGAGGAGAGGAGAGGAGAGGAGAGGAGAGGAGAGGAGAGGAGAGGAGAGGAGAGGAGAGGAGAGGAGAGGAGAGGAGAGGAGAGGAGAGGAGAGGAGAGGAGAGGAGAGGAGAGGAGAGGTGTTGGTCCCTGACTGATGAGGAAGGTAGTAAACTGAAGGAGAGGAGAGGAGAGCTCTTCTCCTTTCCTCTCTCCTCTCCTCCGCTCTTCCTGTCTTGTATAGTTCCTCTTTAAAGACTGATTATAAAGCTGAACCTGTCTGACTTAACACGCTCCTGAGTCAAACTCTACTATCTACTTTTTTTTACACAAAACAATATATTCTATATATTTTTACAATGTAAACTTTATTGGTTCTGGGTAAAAATTCTCTGCAAATATTTCAGAAAAATCATGAATTCCACATGATGAAACACTAAATGCTTTGCATTCTCCACAAATTAATTGAAACTCCAAACAGAAATACATAATAAGTTTATGCTGAATTATCAGTGAACCATTTGTAGATGTCTGCCTTGTTCTCTGCAACCCACTTCATGTTGGCTTTGGTTCTCTCCAGGGCCTGGTCCACTGCTAGTGTGGCTGAACCAAAACCCTGCTCTGCATTCTCGTCAATGAACAGCTGCAACTATAGGACCAGAGAATGGACAGGCTATTAACACAGTATTAATCTATAGGACCAGAGAATGGACCGGCTATTAGCACAGTATTAACCTGTAGGACCAGAGAATGGACAGGCTGTTATGACAGTATTAACCTATAGGACCAGAAAATGGACAGGTTATTAACACAGTATTAACCTATAGCAACAGAGAATGGACAGATTATTAACACAGTATTAGCCTATAGGACCAGAGAATGGACAGGTTATTAAGACAGTATTAACCTATAGGACCAGAGAATGGACAGGTTATTAAGACAGTATTAATCTATAGGACCAGAGAATGGACAGGTTATTAAGACAGTATTAACCTATTGGACCAGAGAATGGACAGGCTATTAAGACAGTATTAATCTATAGGACCAGAAAATGGACAGGCTATTAAGACAGTATTAATCTATAGGACCAGAGAATGGACAGGTTATTAAGACAGTATTAATCTATAGGACCAGAGAATGGACAGGTTATTAAGACAGTATTAATCTATAGCACCAGAGAATGGACAGGCTATTAACACAGTATTAACCTATAGGACCAGAGAATGGACAGGCTATTATGACAGTATTAACCTATAGGACCAGATAATGGACAGGCTATTAAGACAGTATTAACCTATTGGGCCAGATAATGGACAGGCTACTAAGACAGTATTAATCTATAGGACCAGAGAATGGACAGGCTATTATGACAGTATTAACCTATAGGACCAGAGAATGGACAGGCTATTAAGACAGTATTAACCTATAGGACCAGATAATGGACAGGTTATTAAGACAGTATTAATCTATAGGACCAGAGAATGGACAGGCTATTATGAGAGTATTAACCTATAGGACCAGAGAATGGACAGGCTATTAAGACAGTATTAACCTATAGGACCAGATAATTGACAGGTTATTAAGACAGTATTAATATATAAGACCAGATAATTGACAGGTTATTAAGACAGTATTAATATATAAGACCAGATAATTGACAGGTTATTAAGACAGTATTAATGTTGAAGGGGAAGGGACATTTGGCCCATGTTTGCCTGAGAGTTTCTGTTTCCTAGATGATGACCGTATCCACCCGGATAAAGGTATATTTTACTGAAACGTTGTTTAATAGATCCATTAAATGTTTGGAAGCATCTGGACCACCAGTGTGCTGGTATTTTTATTTTCGTTAACCAGCTTTTTTTTCTCTCATTATACCTGTTAACACGTCAGGAGGTAACACTCTTATTATGTTAATTATAGCAGCGTGGCATCACCAACCAGGAAGTCAACTGGACGTCTGTGGTTGGATCACAGTCACACAGAGACACAGAAGCTCTGAATGGGTTGTACCTGTTTCAGTTCAAACTCTGAGGAGAAGCGCCTGGTGATTCCATCAATGAGCCGTGCGAAGGACATCGATCCCCCTCCATAACTACAAGATGAGGAGACATAAATACGGTCAATATTCAACACATTAAAACGTAATTGATAAAATCCCAAGCCAGTTGGCTCTGACAAAGTCCCAAGCCAAAGACTGGCCTACAACATGACCTTATATGAAAGGAGGTAGTGTACTATATAGTGATTAGGGTGCCACTACCCTTGACCAGAGGTAGTGTACTATATAGGGATTAGGGTGCCACTAAATTTGACCAGTGGTAGTGCACTATATAGGGATTAGGGTGCCATTTGGGATGTAAACATTAGAATGAATAACTGCAGTTGTTCACATCAGACAGATGCATTATAGATATGTTAGATCCTACTCACTCATTAAATAAGTGGTTCCAGTTGGTTCTGACAAAGTCCCAAGCCAAAGACTGGCCCACAACATTACCAGCAATGTACACAATGGTGAATGTGGCGTCCTGTTTCCGAATCTTCTCTGGATCCAGACAGTAGTTCAGATACCTGAAACCCAAACACACAGATCAGATCCATCCTGAATGATCCTGCACAACTACATTGCTCAACTAATACTATTTGATTCAAACACACTGCATTACTTTGACCAGAACCCATTGGGCACATAGTGGGCCCATAGAGGGCTCATAGAGGGAACATAGAGGGCTCATAGAGGGCACATAGAGGGCCCATAGAGGGCTCATAGAGGGCACATAGAGGGCTCATAGAGGGAACATAGAGGACTCATAGAAGGATCATAGAGGGCTCATAGAGGGCCCATAGAGGGCTCATAGTGGGCCCATAGAGGGCACATATAGGCCACATAGAGGGGACATAGAGGGCACATATAGAGGCCACATAGATGGCTCATAGAGGGCTCATAGAAGGCACATAGAGGGCTCATAGAGGGCACATAGAGGGCTCATAGAGGGCACATAGAGGGCTCATAGAGGTCTCATAGAGGGCTCATAGAGGGCTCATAGAGGGCACATATAGGGCTCATAGAGGGCTCATAGAGGGCACATAGAAGGATCATAGAGGGCTCATAGAGGGCACATAGAGGGCTCATAGAGGGAACATAGAGGGCTCATAGAGGGCTCATAGAGGGCTCATAGAGGTCTCATAGAGGGCCCATAGAGGGCTCATAGTGGGCCCATAGAGGGCACATATAGGCCACATAGAGCGGACATAGAGGGCACATATAGAGGCCACATAGATGGCTCATAGAGGGCTCATAGAGGGCACATAGAGGACTCATAGAGGGCACATAGAGGGCACATAGAGGACTCGTAGAGGGCACGTAGAGGGCTCATAGAGGGCACACAGAGAGCTCATAGTGGGCACATAGAGGGCTCATAGAGGGCACATAGAGGGCTCATAGAAGGCACATAGAGGGCTCATAGAGGGCTCATAGTGGGCACATAGAGGGCTCATATAGGGCTCATAGAGGGCACAGAGGGCTCATAGAGGGCTCATAGAGGGCACATAGAGGGCTCATAGAGGGCCCATAGAGGGCCCATAGAGGTCTCATAGAGGGCCCATAGAGGGCTCATAGTGGGCCCATAGAGGGCACATATAGGCCACATAGAGCGGACATAGAGGGCACATATAGAGGCCACATAGATGGCTCATAGAGGGCACATAGAGGACTCATAGAGGGCACATAGAGGGCACATAGAGGGCACATAGAGGACTCGTAGAGGGCACGTAGAGGGCTCATAGAGGGCACACAGAGAGCTCATAGTGGGCACATAGAGGGCTCATAGAGGGCACATAGAGGGCTCATAGAAGGCACATAGAGGGCTCATAGAGGGCTCATAGTGGGCACATAGAGGGCTCATATAGGGCTCATAGAGGGCACAGAGGGCTCATAGAGGGCTCATAGAGGGCACATAGAGGGCTCATAGAGGGCCCATAGAGGGCCCATAGAAGGCACATTTATGGCACATATAGGGCACATAGAGGGCTCATAGAGGGAACATAGAGCAGTAGTGCGCCGTAAATAAGGAATAGGGTTCAATTTGGGACACAGTCTGGGTCCTCTTCACCTGTTCAGTAACCAGGGAACCCTGGTGCAGGCCAGAAGTCATCCTCACCTGTTCAGTAACCAGGGAACCCTGGTGCAGGCCAGGGAATACATCAGCTTGTCAGCCTCAGAGGCAATGGAAGCCTCTCTGTACATCCTCCAGGCGAAGTCCCACTCCTCCACCCCTCCTGCTGCGATGGCACTGCAGTACACCGTCTGCCTCAGGTTGGGGTGAATCCTGGACCAGACAATGTAAACAAGATCATCACATCAGGTTTGGGATCAATAACAGCCTTCAACACCAGGGTTGGGATCAATAACAGCCTTCAACACTAGGGTTGGGATCAATAACAGCCTTCAACACTAGGGTTGGGATCAATAACAGCCTTCAACACTAGGGTTGGGATCAATAACAGTCTTCAACACTAGGGTTGGGATCAATAACAGTCTTCAACACTAGGGTTGGGATCAATAACAGCCTTCAACACTAGGGTTGGGATCAATAACAGCCTTCAACACTAGGGTTGGGATCAATAACAGTCTTCAACACTAGGGTTGGGATCAATAACAGTCTTCAACACTAGGGTTGGGATCAATAACAAACTTCAACACTAGGGTTGGGATCAATAACAGTCTTCAACACTAGGGTTGGGATCAATAACAGCCTTCAACACTAGGGTTGGGATCAATAACAGCCTTCAACACTAGGGTTGGGATCAATAACAGCCTTCAACACTAGGGTTGGGATCAATAACAGTCTTCAACACTAGGGTTGGGATCAATAACAGCCTTCAACACTAGGGTTGGGATCAATAACAGCCTTCAACACTAGGGTTGAGGAGGAGGAGGATAGGATAGGAGAGGACCCCTCCTGTTTCAGCCTCCAGTATTTATGCTGCAGTAGTTTATGTGTCGGGGGGCTAGGGTCAGTTTGTTATATCTGGAGTACTTCTCCTGTCCTATCCGGTGTCCTGTGTGAATTTAAGTGTGCTTTCTCAAATTCTCTCTTTCTTTCTCTCTCTCGGAGGACCTGAGCCCTAGGACCATGCGTCAGGACTACCTGACATGATAACTCCTTGCTGCCCCCAGTCCACCTGGCTGTGCTGCTGCTCCAGTTTCAACTGTTCTGCCTGTGATTATTATTGGACCATGCTGGTCATTTATGAACATTTGAACTGTTATAATCTCCACCCGGCACAGCCAGAAGAGGACTGGCCACCCCACATAGCCTGGTTCCTCTCTAGGTTTCTTTCTAGGTTTTGGCCTTTCTAGGGAGTTTTTCCTAGCCACCGTGCTTCTACACCTGCATTGCTTGCTGTTTGGGGTTTTAGACTGAGTTTCTGTACAGCACTTTGAGATATCAGCTGATGTACGAAGGGCTATATAAATACATTTGATTTGATTTGATAGGAGAGGATAGGAGAGGATAGGAGAGGAGAGGAGAGGAGAGGAGAGGAGAGGAGAGGAGAGGAGAGGAGAGGAGAGGAGAGGAGAGGAGAGGAGAGGAGAGGAGAGGAGAGGAGAGGAGAGGAGAGGAGAGGAGAGGAGAGGAGAGGAAGAGGAGAGGAGAGGAGAGGAGAGGAGAGGAGAGGAGAGGAGAGGAGAGGAGAGGAGAGGAGAGGAGAGGAGAGGAGAGGAGAGGAGAGGAGAGGAGAGGAGAGGAGAGGAGAGGAGAGGAGAGGAGAGGAGAGGAGAGGAGAGGAGAGGAGAGGAGAGGAGAGGGATCTCTGTACGTGTTGTTCTCGGGCGTTTTCATCCAGTCTTTGAACCAGCCTGTAGTCAGCTCCTCACAGCCTGCTACTCCTGTACTGCAGGCTATAGAGATGGCATTCACCTGGTTGTACCTGGAGACGGGAGGAAAATACAAATGAAACAGAAGAAACTCTTAACGGTATACTATAAACTATCGGCCTATATCGGATCTTCCATTCCTCTCAAATATTTTATAGAAGGCTGTTGCGCAGCAACTCACTGCCTTCCTGAAGACAAACAATGTATACGAAATGCTTCAGTCTGGTTTTAGACCCCATCATAGCACTGAGACGGCACTTGTGAAGGTGGTAAATTACATTTTAATGGCATCGGACCGAGGCTCTGCATCTGTCCTCGTGCTCCTAGACCTTAGTGCTGCTTTTGATACCATCGATCACCACATTCTTTTGGAGAGATTGGAAACCCAAATTGGTCTACACGGACAAGTTCTGGCCTGGTTTAGATCTTATCTGTCGGAAAGATATCAGTTTGTCTCTGTGAATGGTTTGTCCTCTGACAAATCAACTGTAAATTTCGGTGTTCCTCAAGGTTCCGTTTTAGGACCACTATCGTTTTCACTATATATTTTACCTCTTGGGGATGTTATTTGAAGACATAATGTTAACTTTCACTGCTATGCGGATGACACACAGCTGTACATTTCAATGAAACATGGTGAAGCCCAAAAATTGCCCTTGCTAGAAGCATGTGTTTCAGACATAAGGAAGTGGATGGCTGCAAACTTTCTACTTTTAAACTCAGACAAAACAGAGATGCTTGTTCTAGGTTCCAAGAAACAAAGAGATCTTCTGTTGAATCTGACAATTAATCTTAATGGTTGTACAGTCGCCTCAAATAAAACTGAAGGACATCGGCGTTACTCTGGACCCTGATCTCTCTTTTGAAGAACATATCAAGACCATTTCAATGACAGCTTTTTTCCATCTACGTAACATTGCAAAAATCTGAAACTTTGTCCAAAAATGATGCAGAAAAATTAATCCATGCTTTTGTCACTTCTAGGTTAGACTACTGCAATGCTCTACTTATCCGGCTACCCGGATAAAGCACTAAATAAACTTCAGTTAGTGCTAAATACGACTGCTAGAATCCTGACTAGAACCCCAAAAATTGATCATATTACTCCAGTGCTAGCCTCTCTACACTGGCTTCCTGTCAAAGCAAGGGCTGCAAAGCATTACATGGGCTTGCTCCTACCTATCTCTCTGATTTGGTCCTGCCGTACATACCTACACGTACGCTACGGTCACAAGACGCAGGCCTCCTAATTGTCCCTAGAATTTCTAAGCAAACAGCTGGAGGCAGGGCTTTCTCCTATAGAGCTCCATTTTTATGGAACGGTCTGCCTACCCATGTCAGAGACGCAAACTCGGTCTCAACCTTTACTGAAGACTCATCTCTTCAGTGGGTCATATGATTGAGTGTAGTCTGGCCCAGGAGTGTGAAAGTGAACGGAAAGGCTCTGGAGCAACGAACCGCCCTTGCTGTCTCTGCCTGGCCAGTTCCCCTCTTTCCACTGGGATTCTCTGCCTCTAACCCTATTACAGGGGCTGAGTCACTGGCTTACTGGGGCTCTCTCATGCCATCCGTGGAAGGGGTGCGTCACCTGAGTGGGTTGATTCACTGATGTGGTCATCCTGTCTGGGTTGGCGCCCCCCCCCCCCTTGGGTTGTGCCGTGGCGGAGATCTTTGTGGGCTATACTCAGCCTTGTCTCAGGATGGTAAGTTGGTGGTTGAAGATATCCCTCTAGTGGTGTGGGGGCTGTGCTTTGGCAAAGTGGGTAGGGTTATATCCTTCCTGTTTGGCCCTGTCCGGGGGTGTCCTCGGATGGGGCCACAGTGTCTCCTGACCCCTCCTGTCTCAGCCTCCAGTATTTATGCTGCAGTAGTTTATGTGTCGGGGGCTAGGGTCAGTTTGTTATATCTGGAGTACTTCTCCTGTCCTATTCGGTGTCCTGTGTGAATCTAAGTGTGCGTTCTCTAATTCTCTCCTTCTCTCTTTCTTTCTCTCTCTCGGAGGACCTGAGCCCTAGGACCATGCCCCAGGACTACCTGACATGATGACTCCTTGCTGTCCCCAGGCCCCCCGACCGTGCTGCTGCTCCAGTTTCAACTGTTCTGCCTTATTATTATTCGACCATGCTGGTCATTTATGAACATTTGAACATCTTGGCCATGTTCTGTTATAATCTCCACCCGGCACAGCCAGAAGAGGACTGGCCACCCCACATAGCCTGGTTCCTCTCTAGGTTTCTTCCTAGGTTTTGGCCTTTCTATGGAGTTTTTCCTAGCCACCGTGCTTCTACACCTGCATTGCTTGCTGTTTGGGGTTTTAGGCTGGGTTTCTGTACAGCACTTTGAGATATCAGCTGATGTACGAAGGGCTATATAAATACATTTGATTTGATTTTGATTTGATTTATACTGACCTCACAACTTCTGACTTATTGAGTCCATTCATGATAACTGGATGAGAACAATAATTTCTAACTATCGTGACATTTTCTCTTTGTACCCATCAACATTGTGAAAGGTAGACGTTCTTACTGGTCAGTGTGTTTGTCAGGAATCTTGGTCCAGTCAGCAGTGATAGTCTTGAAGTGGTTGAAAAGAGGCGTGACTTGTTTATTGAGGTAAGCCTGAAAGATAAGAACAGAACTCCCGGTTTATTGAGGTAAGCCTGAAAGATAAGAAGATATCTTGCTGTTTATTGAGGTAAGCCTGAAAGATAAGAACAGAACTAGCTGTTTATTGAGGTAAGCCTGAAAGATAAGGACAGAACTAGCTGTTTATTGAGGTAAGCCTGAAAGATAAGAACAGAACTCCCTGTTTATTGAGGTAAGCCTGAAAGATAAGAACAGAACTCCCTGTTTATTGAGGTAAGCCTGAAAGATAAGGACAGAACTAGCTGTTTATTGAGGTAAGCCTGAAAGATAAGAAGATATCTTGCTGTTTATTGAGGTAAGTCTGAAAGATAAGGACAGCACTCCCTGTTTATTGAGGTAAGCCTGAAAGATAAGGACAGAACTCCCTGTTTATTGAGGCAAACCTGAAAGATAAGAACAGAACTAGCTGTTTATTGAGGTAAGCCTGAAAGATAAGGACAGAACTCCCTGTTTATTGAGGCAAACCTGAAAGATAAGAACAGAACTAGCTGTTTATTGAGGTAAGCCTGAAAGATAAGGACAGAACTCCCTGTTTATTGAGGTAAGCCTGAAAGATAAGGACAGAACTTGCTGTTTATTGAGGCAAACCTGAAAGATAAGGACAGAACTCCCTGTTTATTGAGGTAAGCCTGAAAGATAAGGACAGAACTTGCTGTTTATTGAGGTAAGCCTGAAAGATAAGGACAGAACTAGCTGTTTATTGAGGTAAGCCTGAAAGATAAGAACAGAACTAGCTGTTTATTGAGGCAAACCTGAAAGATAAGGACAGAACTCCCTGTTTATTGAGGTAAGCCTGAAAGATAAGGACAGAACTTGCTGTTTATTGAGGTAAGCCTGAAAGATAAGGACAGAACTAGCTGTTTATTGAGGTAAGCCTGAAAGATAAGAACATAACTAGCTGTTTATTGAGGTAAGCCTGAAAGATAAGAACAGAACTCCCTGTTTATTGTGGTAAGCCTGAAAGATAAGGACAGAACTCGCTGTATCACAACATATCAGAGAAATTGGATGACATTATCATTTGCATTCCTCAGTGTCAATAAAAATGGAACAGAGTTGATCTTAGTAGCAGATTTTGCAATTAAAAAATATTCTGTAGTCTACTGCTATGTCCCAGATGGAACTCTATTCCATATAGTGGCCAAAATGAATAGGGTGCCATATAGTGATCTGGTCAAAGTACTGCATAAGGAATAGGGTGCCATATAGTGATCTGGTCAAAGTACTACATAAAGAATAGGGTGCCATATAGTGATCTGGTCTAAGTACTGCATAAGGAATAGGATGCCATATAATGATCTAGTCAAAGTACTGCATAAGGAATAGGGTGCCATATAGTGATCTGGTCAAATTACTGCATAAGGAATAGGGTGCCATATAGTGATCTGGTCAAAGTACTGCATAAGTAACAGGGTGCCATATAGTGATCTGGTCAAAGTACTGCATAAGGAATAGGGTGCCATATAGTGATCTGGTCAAAGTACTACATAAAGAATAGGGTGCCATATAGTGATCTGGTCTAAGTACTGCATAAGGAATAGGATGCCATATAATGATCTAGTCAAAGTACTGCATAAGGAATAGGGTGCCATATAGTGATCTGGTCAAATTACTGCATAAGGAATAGGGTGCCATATAGTGATCTGGTCAAAGTACTGCATAAGTAACAGGGTGCCATATAGTGATCTGGTCAAAGTACTGCATAAGTAACAGGGTGCCATATAGTGATCTGGTCTAAGTACTGCATAAGGAATAGGGTGTCATATAGGACCCAGATATAACACTGACCTGCATGGGTCCGTAGACGTCGCTGCGGTCGAACATGAGGAAGAAGTAGCCCAGGTTCCTGTCAGCTGTTTGCCAGGGCATGTACTCTCTCTCCCTCTGAAGGAACAGGGTGGTTCTCAGAGCCAGTATAGTGCTGACTATCCTCGCCCTGACGTGGACCAAGATCGAAAAACATCACAAACACCTTTATTAATCAACTACAATGATATCAACCAGGAATTACACCTGCTGAAATGGTACTGACAGCAACAGACACAAAATAGACAGAGGACTTTACAGATAGTTTAGATACAGACAGCATATAGACAGAGGAATGTACAGATAGTTTAGATACAGACAGCATATAGACAGAGGAATGTACAGATAGTTTACATACAGACAGCATATAGACAGAGGAATGTACAGATAGTTTACATACAGACAGCATATAGACAGAGGAATGTACAGATAGTTTACATACAGACAGCATATAGACAGAGGAATGTACAGGTAGTTTACATACAGACAGCATATAGACAGAAGTCTATGCTGTGTGGAAGAGGACTCACCTAGCCAGGTTAAAAGCATCATCCACAACCTGGGCTCTGTTGATCACTGGAATAGCCTGAATATAAACACAGGGACATTGAAATATGTCTGGTTCCCATATTGGGACAGTCAGCAGGCTTTGTGCTGGTCTTCCTGGGACATAGTAATTTAGCAGGTTAGAAAGCATCATTATCATATGGACTGTTATCTCATGGTCTGTGCTGAGCTGGGTGAAGAGGTCATTATCATATGGACTGATACCTCATGGTCTGTGCTGAGCTGGGTGAGGAGGTCATTATCATATGGACTGATACCTCATGGTCTGTGCTGAGCTGGGTGAGGAGGTCATTATCATATGGACTGTTACCTCATGGTCTGTGCTGAGCTGGGTGAGGAGGTCATTATCATATGGACTGTTACCTCATGGTCTGTGCTGAGCTGGGTGAGGAGGTCATTATCATATGGACTGTTCCCTCATGGTCTGTGCTGAGCTGGGTGAGGAGGCCATTATCATATGGACTGTTACCTCATGGTCTGTGCTGAGCTGGGTGAGGAGGTCATTATCATATGGACTGTTACCTCATGGTCTGTGCTGAGCTGGGTGAGGAGGTCATTATCATATGGACTGTTACCTCATGGTCTGTGCTGAGCTGCGTGAGGAGTCGATCCCAGTTACTACTGTCATAGTTGACCCTGAAGAATCCAGAAACCTTGGTATTGGCCAACATCCAATCAGATCCCAAAGTTTTCATTGGTAGATGGGTGGCTGTATTTGAAGGAAGCAGGAAATAAATGATTATCCTTCACATCATAGAGCCAACAGATGTCTTTATTGCGTCCCAATTGGACCCTATTCCCTGTATAGTGCACTACTTTAGACCACGGCCCTATTACCTATATAGTGCACTACTTTAGACCAGGCCATATTCCCTATATAGTGCACTACTGTTGACCAGGGCCCAGTGCACAAAATAGGGAGCCATTTGGGACACAGACTTGTTCTGATCTGTCCTGATGTAATGTTTAAACCCATACCTGTTTTAGTCTGTAGCCAGTATGGAGTCTGATCTGATGTAATGTTTAAACCCATACCTGTTTTAGTCTGTAGCCAGTATGGAGTCTGATCTGATGTAATGTTTAAAACCATACCTGTTTTAGTCTGTAGCCAGTATGGAGTCTGATCTTTCCCATTCTTCATCCACTTTATAGGAACAATCCATTCATACCTGGAGATAACGCACGCATTGCGCACGCACGCACGCACACACACACACACACACACAGGGAGAGAAAAAGAGAACAGACAGTTAGTATTATCAGACCATTCCTGTCATTACTGAGTTATCATACTACTGAGAACAGACAGGAAGTATAATCAGACCATTCCTGCCATAACTGAGTTATCATACTACTGAGAACAGACAGGAAGTACAATCAGACCATTCCTGTCATTAATGAGATATCATACTACTGAGAACAGACCACCACCACTACCACCACCAACACACCTACTACCACTACCACCACCACTACAACCACCACTATCACCACCACTACCATCATCACTACCACCACCACAACTACCAACACCACTACCACCACTACCACCACCACTACTACCACTACCACTACCACCACTACCACCACCACCACTACCACCACCACCACCACTACCACCACTTCCAACACCACCACCACCACCACCAACACTACTGCCACCACCACCACTACCACCACCACCACCACCACCACCAACACTACTACCACCACCACCACTACCACCACCACTACCACCACCACTACCACCACCACGACCACCACTACCACCACCACCACCACCACCACCACCACTACTACCACCACCACTACTACCACCACCACCACTATTACCACCACCACCACCACTACTACCACCACCACTACCACCACCACACCTACTACCACTACCGCCATCACTACCACCACTACCACCACTACCACCACCACTACCATCACTACCACTACCACCACCACAATCACTTCCACCACTACCACCACCACCACTACCACCACCACAATCACTTCCGCCACTACCACCACTACCACCACTACCACCACCACAACCACCACTACCACCACCACCACTACCACCACCACCACCACTACTACTACCACTACAACCACTACCACTACTACTACCACCACCATTACCACTACTACCACCACCATTACCACTACTACCACCACTACCACCACCACCACTACTACCACCACCACCACTACTACTACTACCACCACTACTACCACCACCACTACTACCACTTCTACCACCACCACTATTACCGCCACCACTACTACCACCACTACTACCACCACTTCTTCCAGTGCCATGAAGACTGCTAAAGCAAGCCCACACATGTATTTTGGTATGTTACTTGAAAGGAGAGGGTCTGTCCACTACAGAGTCAGGGTCCAGCAGGAAGTGTCTCTGGTTGATGCTTCCTGTGGCCGTATCTATGGTAACCACTGGAAAGCCCATCTGGAGGATCCAACGGTTCATGATATCATCTACAGAGGCTGGGAGGTCTAACCCTGGCGTCGAGTCGGCGGCCTAAAAACAACAACAACCACAACATCAACAGTTCATCAGCACACTGGGCTACAGAGTGAATATCAGGACCCATGTTCATAAAGCGTTTCAGAGTATAAATGCTGATCTAGGTGGACAGGGGGACCTGATCCTAGATCAGCACTACTCTGAGACACAATAGGGTGAATTCAAACCTGAGTTTAGCGCACGGAAATGCTATTGTTTAAGATGATTTTTCCTTATGATCCCTGGAGATGAATGAGAAACCAGTCATATGGAAGAAACAGGATAATCACATCAACATGACATGTATTGTGGCCCCTTTCCCACGTTGAAATAAGCTATAAACAGCTCTGCCGTTCACATCAACATGACATGTATTGTGGCCCCTTTCCCACGTTGAAATAAGCTATAAACAGCGCTGCCGTTATTCAAAGTTGTTATTGTATGCCCTCATAATTTGCATAATTAAACTTGGAGACCCAAGCTATAGTCTTCTGTTGGGCTGAACCCAAGCTATAGTCTTCTGTTGGGCTGAACCCAAGCTATAGTCTTCTGTTGGGCTGAACCCAAGCTATAGTCTTCTGTTGGGCTGAACCCAAGCTATAGTCTTCTGTAGGGCTGAACCCGAAGCTATAGTCTTCTGTAGGGCTGAACCCAAGCTATAGTCTTCTGTAGGGCTGAACCCGAAGCTATAGTCTTCTGTAGGGCTGAACCCGAAGCTATAGTCTTCTGTAGGGCTGAACCCAAGCTATAGTCTTCTGTAGGGCTGAACCCGAAGCTATAGTCTTCTGTAGGGCTGAACCCGAAGTTATAGTCTTCTGTTGGGCTGAACCCAGGCTATAGTCTTCTTTTGGGCTGAACCCAAGCTATAGTCTTCTTCTGTAGTGTTAGTCTCCTTACATTTATAACTGTAGTGTTAGTCTCCTTACATGTATAACTGTAGTAGTCTCCTTACATGTATAACTGTAGTGTTAGTCTCCTTACATTTATAACTGTAGTAGTCTCCTTACATTTATAACTGTAGTGTTAGTCTCCTTACATTTATAACTGTAGTGTTAGTCTCCTTACATTTATAACTGTAGTGTTAGTCTCCTTACATTTATAACTGTAGTGTTAGTCTCCTTACATTTATAACTGTAGTGTTAGTCTCCTTACATTTATAACTGTAGTGTTAGTCTCCTTACATTTATAACTGTAGTAGTCTCCTTACATGTATAACTGTAGTGTTAGTCTCCTTACATTTATAACTGTAGTGTTAGTCTCCTTACATGTATAACTGTAGTGTTAGTCTCCTTACATTTATAACTGTAGTAGTCTCCTTACATTTATAACTGTAGTGTTAGTCTCCTTACATGTATAACTGTAGTGTTAGTCTCCTTACATTTATAACTGTAGTGTTAGTCTCCTTACATTTATAACTGTAGTAGTCTCCTTACATTTATAACTGTAGTGTTAGTCTCCTTACATTTATAACTGTAGTAGTCTCCTTACATTTATAACTGTAGTAGTCTCCTTACATTTATAACTGTAGTGTTAGTCTCCTTACATTTATAACTGTAGTGTTAGTCTCCTTACATGTATAACTGTAGTGTTAGTCTCCTTACATTTATAACTGTAGTGTTAGTCTCCTTACATTTATAACTGTAGTGTTAGTCTCCTTACATTTATAACTGTAGTGTTAGTCTCCTTACATTTATAACTGTAGTGTTAGTCTCCTTACATTTATAACTGTAGTGTTAGTCTCCTTACATTTATAACTGTAGTGTTAGTCTCCTTACATTTATAACTGTAGTGTTAGTCTCCTTACATTTATAACTGTAGTGTTAGTCTCCTTACATGTATAACTGTAGTGTTAGTCTCCTTACATTTATAACTGTAGTGTTAGTCTCCTTACATTTATAACTGTAGTGTTAGTCTCCTTACATTTATAACTGTAGTGTTAGTCTCCTTACATTTATAACTGTAGTGTTAGTCTCCTTACATTTATAACTGTAGTGTTAGTCTCCTTACATTTATAACTGTAGTGTTAGTCTCCTTACATTTATAACTGTAGTGTTAGTCTCCTTACATTTATAACTGTAGTAGTCTCCTTACATTTATAACTGTAGTGTTAGTCTCCTTACATTTATAACTGTAGTGTTAGTCTCCTTACATTTATAACTGTAGTAGTCTCCTTACATTTATAACTGTAGTGTTAGTCTCCTTACATTTATAACTGTAGTAGTCTCCTTACATTTATAACTGTAGTGTTAGTCTCCTTACATTTATAACTGTAGTGTTAGTCTCCTTACATTTATAACTGTAGTAGTCTCCTTACATTTATAACTGTAGTGTTAGTCTCCTTACATTTATAACTGTAGTAGTCTCCTTACATGTATAACTGTAGTGTTAGTCTCCTTACATTTATAACTGTAGTGTTAGTCTCCTTACATTTATAACTGTAGTGTTAGTCTCCTTACATTTATAACTGTAGTGTTAGTCTCCTTACATTTATAACTGTAGTGTTAGTCTCCTTACATTTATAACTGTAGTGTTAGTCTCCTTACATGTATAACTGTAGTGTTAGTCTCCTTACATTTATAACTGTAGTGTTAGTCTCCTTACATTTATAACTGTAGTGTTAGTCTCCTTACATTTATAACTGTAGTGTTAGTCTCCTTACATTTATAACTGTAGTGTTAGTCTCCTTACATTTATAACTGTAGTGTTAGTCTCCTTACATGTATAACTGTAGTGTTAGTCTCCTTACATTTATAACTGTAGTAGTCTCCTTACATTTATAACTGTAGTGTTAGTCTCCTTACATGTATAACTGTAGTAGTCTCCTTACATGTATAACTGTAGTAGTCTCCTTACATGTATAACTGTAGTGTTAGTCTCCTTACATTTATAACTGTAGTGTTAGTCTCCTTACATTTATAACTGTAGTAGTCTCCTTACATTTATAACTGTAGTGTTAGTCTCCTTACATTTATAACTGTAGTGTTAGTCTCCTTACATGTATAACTGTAGTGTTAGTCTCCTTACATTTATAACTGTAGTAGTCTCCTTACATTTATAACTGTAGTGTTAGTCTCCTTACATTTATAACTGTAGTAGTCTCCTTACCTGTATAACTGTAGTGTTAGTCTCCTTACATTTATAACTGTAGTAGTCTCCTTACATTTATAACTGTAGTAGTCTCCTTACATTTATAACTGTAGTGTTAGTCTCCTTACATTTATAACTGTAGTAGTCTCCTTACATTTATAACTGTAGTAGTCTCCTTACATTTATAACTGTAGTGTTAGTCTCCTTACATTTATAACTGTAGTGTTAGTCTCCTTACATTTATAACTGTAGTAGTCTCCTTACCTGTATAACTGTAGTGTTAGTCTCCTTACATTTATAACTGTAGTAGTCTCCTTACATTTATAACTGTAGTGTTAGTCTCCTTACATTTATAACTGTAGTGTTAGTCTCCTTACATGTATAACTGTGGTGTTAGTCTCCTTACATGTATAACTGTAGCGTTAGTTTCCTTACATTCCATTGACCTTTCTTTCCTTTGTCACGTTCGTGTAGTTGTTCCTGGGTCGCTAGTGGATCATATCAGACTAACATTGTCTAATAATTTGGGACATGCAGCCTATTTGAATCATTATGGAAACTCAGACTACAGGTTCACAATGACTGTACCTATTTGAATCATTATGGAAACTCAGACTACAGGTTCACAATGACTGTACTTATTTGAATCATTATGGAAACTCAAACTACAGGTTCACAATGACTGTACCTATTTGAATCATTATGGAAACTCAGACTACAGGTTCACAATGACTGTACTTATTTGAATCATTATGGAAACTCAGACTACAGGTTCACAATGACTGTACCTATTTGAATCATTATGGAAACTCAGACTACAGGTTCACAATGACTGTACCTTTGTCCTACAGTTCCAAGATTAGTGAGGATTATTGGGCTAGTTTTAGATGTTCAACCCCCTGTTGTACATGTTTTTCTACCTTCAAATATCTCATGGAATTAACTTGAATATGACAACTTTCAGGATGATTCATAAATATTTTCCTAACCCTAAATAATCAGAGATCAGAGTATTTTTAAATATACTAGTTGGTCCTGAAACAGAGGATAAGAGTCATAGCTGGCTTTCCTTCAGAATCCATGTATTCTGAACCCATTCCCTTAATGTAGTCTAGTGAGTCCACAAAATGATATGCATTCTGAACCCATTCCCTTAATGTAGTCTAGTGAGTCCACAAAATGATACGCATTCTGAACGCATTCCCTTAATGTAGTCTAGTGAGTCCACAAAATGATATGCATTCTGAACCCATTCCCTTAATGTATTAAATGCACTCCGTATTTAAAGGGATGGTTTAGGATAAATGTACTGAAAACCCTATTGAATGAAAACTGCACGAGAAAATCTGTTAGCCAGCAAGTGGGATGTTTTTGCAACAGTTGAATTAAATGTATTCAGCAGCGCAAGGGAACCACGCCTGCAAAACCCGTTATGCACATTCATAAGGTATGTCTGAACACCAACTATTGAGAAGCGCGTAGGAAAGACATACATTTCCTAAGTCTGAATCGGGCCGTTAATGAATAATGGGCCAGGTATATGAAGGTTAACATTATGACCAGGATCATGTATTACCATCTGCAGGTGCTTCCAGAGGTCCTGGTAAACTGTGTTGCTGTACTTGAATGTATTCAGATACGTCTGTGGAGAGATCAGGTCACATTTCAGCTTCAAAATATCAAATCACTTCTCTTTCAGTCCGTCACTCTGTATAATCATTTTGGGATTGTTTTATTGAACCTTTATGTAACTAGGCAAGTCAGTTATTTTCAATGACGGCCTACACAGGCCAAACCCGGATGACGCTGGGCCAATTGTACTCCTCCCTATGGTACTCTCAATCACAGCCAGTTGTGATACAGCCTGGATTTGAACCTAGCACTGAGATGCAGTGCCATGGGGCTCCCGATGACAGGAGTGAACGACCAATCACATTCACCTGAAGAATACAACGACATGCCCAATGAGACAATGAATGCAAAGCCTGCCCTAGGAAGCCCACCTTCCTGGCTCATTTCCTCAAGTCTTCGCTCTTCAGCTCGCCTGAAGGAGACCATGTCACACAATTTACAAAGACTACTGGATTCGGCTCCGACTTAGCTGTCTGTTAGTGGGGAGAGAGTACCCAGCGAACAATGAGGAATCTGCCCAGAAGCTGCCCTCTTCCGAGGGAACTGATTGAATCGGCCCGGAATCGGGTGTCAGACTCGGCCCAGAATCAAAATGAATGACTGCCCAGAATCAGGCCAAGTACATCAGGCCGTTTCCGTCTCCCTGAATTCAGCCGACGTTGCCAGCATCTCACCAGCATCCCCCCAGAAGCGGCCCGATGCATATGTAAATAAATGTAAATAAACAACATTTCCTGATTTAGTCATTTTAAATATTACAATTATACATTTTATACATACAAATTATACCCTTCCACAAAAAAAACATTTTCTGTTGGAGGAAACCTCATGGGTCTCCCGGCCACGGCCGGCATGAGTCAAGGGCCTACGGTGTCACAGGCGAACTTGAAATGCTCGACCCGCTCCACTACAGCCCCATCGATGTCCATTTCCTGTCGTCCACGATCGTCTCCTTTGTCTTGCTCACATTGAAGGATAGGTTGCTGTCCTGGCACCACACTGCCAGGTCTCTGACCTCCTCCCTATAGGCTGTCTCAACGTTGTCAGTGATCAGGCCTTACCACTGTGGGTCGTCAGCAAACGCAATGATGGTGTTGGAGTGGCCAGAGAGTCGTAAGTGTAAGTGAACAGGGAGTACAGGAGGGGACAAAGGATTGAGGATCAGCGTGGCAGAAGTGTTGTTACCCACCCTTACCACCTGGGGGCGGCCCATCAGGAAGTCCAGGATCCAGTTGCAGAGGGAGGTATTTAGTCCCAGGGTCCTTAGCTTATTGATGAGCTTTGTGGGCACTATGGTGTTGAATGCTGAGCTGTAGTCAATGAACAGCATTCTCACATAGGTGTTCCTTTTGCCCAGGTGGGAAAGGGCAGTGTGGAGTACAATAGAGATTGAGTCATCTGTAGATCTGTTTGAGCGGTATGCGAATTGGAATGTGTCTAGGGTTTCCGGGATGATGGTGTTGATGTGAGACACGACCCAGCCTTTCAAAGCACTTCATGGCTACCGACGTGAGTTCAATCATTTGCAAAATATGTGTATGGACCAATAACATCTGCTAAATATGTGTATGGGCCAATAACATCTACTAAATATGTGTGGACCAATACAATTTGATTTGGATTTGATTTGAAATGATTGAGAGCTCCGGTGTCATAGCCAGGAAGGTGTGACTTCTGAGGACGGGCTCTACATTCATTGGCCCATTGGGTGTGTTTTTAGTTTTCTTCAGGTGAATGTGATTGGTCGTTGACTCCGCATAGCATGTTATACCTCGTTCCCTCCTTCAGGGAGCAGTAGTTATATTCATAACTGTAAGTTCTCACTTTTATATGTCACTCATATATATATATATATATATATATACACTGCTCAAAACAATAAAGGGAACACTTATTAAACAACACAATGTAACTCCAAGTCAATCACACTTCTGTGAAATCAAACTGTCCACTTAGGAAGCAACACTGATTGACAATACATTTCACATGCTGTTGTGCAAATGGAATAGACAACAGGTGGAAATTATAGGCAATTAGCAAGACACCCCCAATAAAGGAGTGGTTCTGCAGGTGGTAACCACAGACCACTTCTCAGTTCCTATGCTTCCTGGCTGATGTTTTGGTCGCTTTTGAATGCTGGCGGTGCTTTCACTCTAGTGGTAGCATGAGACGGAGTCTACAACCCACACAAGTGGCTCAGGTAGTGCAGCTCATCCAGGATGACACATCAATGCGAGCTGTGGCAAGAAGGTTTGCTGTGTCTGTCAGCGTAGTGTCCAGAGCATGGAGGCGCTACCAGAAGACAGGCCAGTACATCAGGAGACGTGGAGGAGGCCGTAGGAGGGCAACAACCCAGCAGCAGGACCGCTACCTCCGCCTTTGTGCAAAGAGGAGCAAGAGGAGCACTGCAAAAAAAAGCTCTGCTGCCTGCAACATCCTCCAGCATGACCGGTTTGGCGGTGGGTCAGTCATGGTGTGGGGTGTCATTTCTCTGGGGGCCGCACAGCCCTCCATGTGCTCGCCAGAGGTAGCTTGACTGCCATTAGGTACCGAGATGAGATCCTCAGACCCCTTGTGAGACCATATGCTGGTGCGGTTGGCCCTGGGTTCCTCCTAATGCAAGACAATGCTAGACCTCATGTGGCTGGAGTGTGTCAGCAGTTCCTGCAAGAGGAAGGCATTGATGCTATGGACTGGCCCGCCCGTTCCCCAGACCTGAATCCAATTGAGACATCTGGGACATCATTTCTTGCTCCATCCAACAACGCCACGTCGCACCACAGACTGTCCAGTCCACCTCATCAGGAGCATGCCCAGGCGTTGTAGGGAGGTCATACAGTCAGTTGCAGGCCACACACACTACTGAGACTCCTTTTGACTTGTTTTAAGGACATTACATCAAAGTTGGATCAGCCTGTAGTGTGGTTTTCCACTTTCATTTTGAGTGTGACTCCAAATCCAGACCTCCATGGGTTGATACATTTGAATTTCTGCGTGATTTTGTTGTCAGCACATTCAACTATGTAAAAAAAAGAGTATTTAATAATGTTTCATTCATTCAGATCTAGGATGTGTTATTTTAGTGTTCCCTGAGCAGTGTATATAAATCTAAACAAAATGATGTGGAACAAAATATAGTAATTAGACATAAACATAAACATTACTCACACTAAGTCCTCGGGCGAAGACCGGCTCTGTCAAGAACTCAGACAGCATCCTCAGAACTGCAGCTCCCTAGGAGGAAGAGAACACAGGATATAAGAAATAAAACGTCTGACTTGTCATGGCCCAGTACAGCCTGCCGCTCTCGCCTGAATCAACATCCCTAAGAGAAATGCAAACAGAAAATAATTTAATTTCCTTGAGGACATGTGACATTTGCTATTTCAAAGTAATTCCGATTATTTTATTTCAAGTCGACTAAAACCCAGATGATTTTGACCCAGATGATTCTGACCCAGATGACTTTGGACCCAGGTGATTTTGACCCAGATGACTTTGGCCCAGGTGATTTTGACCCAGATGACTTTGGCCCAGGTGATTCTGACCCAGATGATTTTGACCCAGGTGATTCTGACCCAGATGACTTTGGACCCAGGTGATTTTGACCCAGATGACTTTGACCCAGGTGATTCTGACCCAGATGACTTTGACCCAGGTGATTCTGACCCAGATGATTTTGACCCAGATTACCCCCGACCCAGATGACTTTGACCCAGATGATTATTACCCAGATGACTTTGACCCAGGTGATTCTGACCCAGATGACTTTGACCCAGATGATTATTACCCAGATGACTTTGACCCATGTGATTTTGACCCAGATGATTTCGACCCAGATGATTTTGACCCAGGGGAATGTGGCATGCTGTGCTGTGTTGTGAAGCCAGTAGGTTGCCAGTAAGAGGTGTGATTAGAAGCATACCTTGCTGTAGGTGATGGTGTCAAACAGTTCACTGATCTGTGCAGGCCTCATGACGTCTTCCTCTTTAGCAGAGAGAGGGTGAGAGGAGGCCAGCGCGTCTACAGACATCGCCCCATGCACCTCCTTCAGCACTATCAGGTCTGTCTGTGGAGACATCAGGCCTTCGCTTTTAACCTTTCACTTGTACCGGCAGATGGAATTTGGAGAGCAGATTTCTTTGTGGATTAAATCCTTGAGAAGGGTATATTTGGAGAGCAGATTTCTTTGTGGATTAAATCCTTGAGAAGGGTATATTTGGAGAGCAGATTTCTTTGTGGATTAAATCCTTGAGAAGGGTATATTTGGAGAGCAGATTTCTTTGTGGATTAAATCCTTGAGAAGGGTATATTTGGAGAGCTGTGCAACAGTTCAAGTTGTAATGTACATGTTTTATCTCAAGTCAAGTTAGGAGTCACTCAGAGAAGATGAAAAGAAAGACTCACTACGTTCCACGTGGGTTCAGCAGAGTTGGCCCCAAGATACGAGACGTAGGAGGCAAAGCCCTCGTTGAGCCACAGGTCATTCCACCACTTCATGGTCACCAGGTTACCAAACCACTGTGGACATATAAACCTTTTTCAGCCAGTGGCATAGAGGGACAGGACACAGGGTGCAGAGAGGAGAGGGACAGGACACAGTATATTATAGTGTTGACTGTAACACAGCCTCTCAGTATATTATAGTGTTGACTGTAATACAGACCAGGGGAGCCAGCAGCAGCCTCTCAGTATATTATAGTGTTGACTGTAATACAGCCTCTCAGTATATTATAGTGTTGACTGTAATACAGACCAGGCAGCCAGCAGCAGCCTCTCAGTATATTATAGTGTTGACTGTAATACAGACCAGGCAGCCAGCAGCAGCCTCTCAGTATATTATAGTGTTGACTGTAATACAGCCTCTCAGTATATTATAGTGTTGACTGTAATACAGACCAGGGCAGCCAGCTGCAGCCTCTCAGTATATTATAGTGTTGACTGTAATACAGACCAGGCAGCCAGCAGCAGCCTCTCAGTATATTATAGTGTTGACTGTAATACAGCCTCTCAGTATATTATAGTGTTGACTGTAATACAGACCAGGCAGCCAGCAGCAGCCTCTCAGTATATTATAGTGTTGACTGTAATACAGCCTCTCAGTATATTATAGTGTTGACTGTAATACAGACCAGGGGAGCCAGCAGCAGCCTCTCAGTATATTATAGTGTTGACTGTAATACAGACCAGGGGAGCCAGCTGCAGCCTCTCAGTATATTATAGTGTTGACTGTAATACAGACCAGGGGAGCCAGCAGCAGCCTCTCAGTATATTATAGTGTTGACTGTAATACAGACCAGGGGAGCCAGCAGCAGCCTCTCAGTATATTATAGTGTTGACTGTAATACAGACCAGGGCAGCCAGCTGCAGCCTCTCAGTATATTATAGTGTTGACTGTAATACAGACCAGGGGAGCCAGCTGCAGCCTCTCAGTATATTATAGTGTTGACTGTAATACAGACCAGGAGGCCAGCAGCAGCCTCTCAGTATATTATAGTGTTGACTGTAATACAGACCAGGCAGCCAGCTGTAGCCTCTCAGTATATTATAGTATTGACTGTAATACAGACCAGGAGGCCAGCAGCAGCCTCTCAGTATATTATAGTGTTGACTGTAATACAGACCAGGGGAGCCAGCAGCAGCCTCTCAGTATATTATAGTGTTGACTGTAATACAGACCAGGCAGCCAGCTGCAGCCTCTCAGTATATTATAGTGTTGACTGTAATACAGACCATGTGAGCCAGTTCATGAGAGATGACCGTAGCGATCCACTCTTTGTCTCCATTGGACGAGCTGGCAGGGTTGTAGAGCAGGGCTGTCTCTCTGTAGGTGATCAGACCCCAGTTCTCCATGGCTCCAGCACTGAAGTCAGGCAAAGCTATCTGGTCTACAGAGTAAAGGAGCTGAAATATCCATTACAGCACTTAACAATGGTGTGAGTCTCAAATGGTGTCCTATTCCCTATATAGTGCACTACTTTAGCCTAGAGGCCTATGGGCCCTGGTCAAAGGTAGGGTCACTACAAAGGGAATATGGTGCCATTTGGGACCCATTCAGAATCTCTCTTCAACAACAGACAGGGATTCCGAGAGGAAGAGTATTACTCTTTAAGAATTACCTGATTTGGTCAGAGGATAGCTTGAGCTGTAGTAGTTTTCAAAGAACTCCAGGATTGGTCCAGTTTTTTCGAGGGCGTAATCTCCCTGGCCCTCAGCAATGGCCTGTTTACGAGCCCAAATCCTGATCTGGAAAATAAAGACATGTTTTCCGTCATGAGATCCTGTACCCTGGGCTCTCATTTATAAAACATCCTGTACCCTGGGCTCTCATTTATAAAACATCCTGTACCCTGGGGCCTCATTTATAAAACATCCTGTACCCTGGGCTCTCATTTATAAAACATCCTGTACCCTGTGCTCTCATTTATAAAACATCCTGTACCCTGGGGCCTCATTTATAAAAATCCTGTACCCCGGGGCCTCATTTATAAATATCTTGTACCCTGGGGCCTCATTTATAAAACATCCTGTACCCTGGGGCCTCGTTTATAAAACATCCTGTACCCTGGGGCCTCGTTTATAAAACATCCTGTACCCTGGAGCCTCGTTTATAAAACATCCTGTACCCTGGAGCCTCGTTTATAAATAATCCTGTACCCTGGGGCCTCATTTATAAAAATCCTGTACCCCGTAGCCTCATTTATAAATATCTTGTACCCTGGGGCCTCATTTATAAAACATCCTGTACCCTGGGGCCTCGTTTATAAAACATCCTGTACCCTGGAGCCTCGTTTATAAAACATCCTGTACCCTGGGGCCTCATTTATAAAAATCCTGTACCCTGGGGCCTCATTTATAAAAATCCTGTACCCTGGGGCCTCATTTATAAAATATCCTGCACCCTGGGGCCTCGTTTATAAAATATCCTGTACCCTGGGGCCTCGTTTATAAAACATCCTGTACCCTGGGGCCTCGTTTATAAATAATCCTGTACCCTGGGGCCTCATTTATAAAAATCCTGTACCCCGGGGCCTCATTTATAAATATCTTGTACCCTGGGGCCTCATTTATAAAACATCCTGTACCCTGATGCCTCGTTTATAAAACATCCTGTACCCTGGAGCCTCGTTTATAAAACATCCTGTACCCTGCGGCCTCATTTATAAAAATCCTGTACCCTGGGGCCTCATTTATAAAACATCCTGTACCCTGGGGCCTCATTTATAAAACATCCTGTACCCTGGGGCCTCGTTTATAAAACATCCTGTACCCTGGGCTCTCATTTATAAAACATCCTGTACCCTGGGGCCTCATTTATAAAACATCCTGTACCCTGGGGCCTCGTTTATAAAACATCCTGTACCCTGGGGCCTCATTTATAAAATATCCTGTACCCTGGGGCCTCATTTATAAAACATCCTGTACCCAGGAGCCTCATTTATAAAATATCCTGTACTCTGGGGCCTCATTTATAAAACATGTTCTTAGATTTATACTTGAAGTTAGTCGTAAAATGATTTCCGACAGTGTGCTCACGTTGGATTCATAAAAGATATTGAAATAAAAACAATTGATGACGCAGGTTCTAAGAAGCCCATTTGTAACTTACGGTCTTGTGATCTATAAATCTCTAATTAACTTCAAATTGCCGATTTCCCCTTATAGAATGCTAGAACATATGAGGGTTTAGACAGGAATAACCATGGACCAAAAGAGAAAAGCTAACTCTTTGGAAGACGAGATCACAGTGATGGGAGAGGAGATTGAAGACAGGCAACACATATTATTTGGTGGACTAAAGAGTGGGTTGACAAACACAGCCAAACAGGTTTCTTAGGAGTGTGTCACCACTGCACCACAAGGTGGAGCAGCAAGACAGAACTGTGTCTGATGGGAAAAAGAAATGGTCTGACCTTAAACTGTAGGGGAAAGAAATGGTCTGGCCTTAAACTGTAGGGGAAAGAAATGGTCTGACCTTAAACTGTAGGGGAACAGAAATGGTCTGACCTTAAACTGAAAGGGAAAGAAATGGTCTGACCTTAAACTGTAGGGGAAAGAAATGGTCTGACCTTAAACTGAAAGGGAAAGAAATGGTCTGACCTTAAACTGTAAGGGAAAGAAATGGTCTGATCTTAAACTGAAAGGGAAAGAAATGGTCTGACCTTAAACTGTAGGGGAAATAAATGGTCTGACCTTAAACTGTAGGGGAAAGAAATGGTCTGACCTTAAACTGTAGGGGAAAGAAATGGTCTGACCTTAAACTGAAAGGGAAAGAAATGGTCTGACCTTAAACTGTAGGGGAAAGAAATGGTCTGACCTTAAACTGTAGGGGAAATAAATGGTCTGACCTTAAACTGAAAGGGAAAGAAATGGTCTGACCTTAAACTGTAGGGGAAAGAAATGGTCTGACCTTAAACTGAAAGGGAAAGAAATGGTCTGACCTTAAACTGAAAGGGAAAGAAATGGTCTGACCTTAAACTGAAAGGGGAACAGAAATGGTCTGACCTTAAACTGTAGGGGAACAGAATAGCCATTACATAACCAGCAGGACAATCACTGACCATTTCAACGTCAAGTCTCGACTCTGAGTAGAGATATGACCATTTCAACCTCAAAGTAAGGTTTTATAATAACTACTTATACGTGGTTTTCTGAGTCAGTCATACCTAAGATCAGAATTGATCCGGTCCGTTTTATAAATGAGGCCCCTGATCTTTACTATCTGTACTGATCTGTAGACACCGACAGAGGGCAGCACAGAGGCACAATCCAATAATGTCTCCCTCATCCTGAAGCCAGAGTATACTGAAGTTGCCCCTAGAGATGCTGATCTGGGATCAGTTTGGCAATGAGGCCCTTTATCTACTTTCCAAGGTCCCCCTGGAGACGCTGACCTGGGATCAGTTTGACAATGAGGCCCTTTATCTACTTTCCAAGTGCAGTATCCCTTTAAGGTTAGGATTTGGGTAATCTCTCGTGAACAGACTACATAGACACCTGACCAAATTATGCAACATTTTAGTTCTGGGATAACTGAAGTAAGGTTTGGGGGAGGGAAACTGATCCTAGATCTGTACCTAGGGGAAACTTCATCCCAGAGCAGATAACGTAGACAAATTAGAACAAGAGCAGATGAATAAAAAAAAATATGTACCAAAACTTTTTCCCCTTCTGTTGAGTGGATGAAACCGAACTCACTGACGACAAAGGCGAGTAGGTAGGTTGACATGAGGGGTGTGGGTTGGAAGCTGGTCCGAGTAACATCCTGGCCGTTGACAGTGACATTGACTGAGGCTACAGGTGGAGAGAGAGATACAGGTTAGTGAGCGTAGCAGAGACAACATGTTGGTTTCCCCAGCAACAGGAGTTCAGATCCCTACCGTGACAACATGTTGGTTTCCCCAGCAACAGGAGTTCAGATCCCTACCGTGACAATATGTTGGTTTCCCCAGCAACAGGAGTTCAGATCCCTACCGTGACAACATATTGGTTTTTCCCCAGCAACAGGAGTTCAGATCCCTACCGTGACAACACATTGGTTTCCCCAGCAACAGGAGGCCAGATCCCTACCGTGACAACATATTGGTTTTTCCCCAGCAACAGGAGTTCAGATCCCTACCGTGACAACACATTGGTTTCCCCAGCAACAGGAGGTCAGATCCCTACCGTGACAACACGTTGGTTGCCCCAGCAACAGGAGTTCAGATCCCTACCGTGACAACACATTGGTTTCCCCAGCAACAGGAGGTCAGATCCCTACCGTGACAACATCAACACTCTGAGGTTCTACCATAGACTTATATAAGGTTACAGAAGTTGGTATATAATCAATCGAGTACAGCAATGAATACGGCTATAAAGGATATTTGTATGATTTATCTCATATCAGAGTGTAGCAGCTTACTCTGAAAATGTTCCCCCCCAAAAATTCAATGCTGGTTTTTTCTTCACAGTTCTTTAGAGTTTGTGCGAGAGGTCAATTTAAGCAGATTGTAGCATTAAACTCTCTAACTATAATTTAGGAAACAGATCACAGATCCCATCCCCTTTGGACTTAGAAGCAGCCGTCAACACACATACATAGACTCATGCCATTGGCCAGAGATCTGGGTTCCATGCCTACCTAGATTCATGCCATTGGACAGAGATCAGGGTTCCATGCTTACCTAGATTCATGCCATTGGCCAGAGATCAGGGTTCCATACTTACCTAGATTCATGCCATTGGCCAGAGATCAGGGTTCCATACTTACCTAGATTCATGCCATTGGCCAGAGATCAGGGTTCCATACTTACCTAGATTCATGCCATTGGCCAGAGATCAGGGTTCCATACTTACCTAGATTCATGCCATTGGCCAGAGCCAGGGTTCCATGTTTACCTAGATTCATGCCATTGGCCAGAGATCAGGGTTCCATACTTACCTAGATTCATGCCATTGGCCAGAGATCAGGGTTCCACGCTTACCTAGATTCATGCCATTGGACAGAGATCAGGGTTCCATGCTTACCTAGATTCATGCCATTGGACAGAGATCAGGGTTCCATGCTTACCTAGATTCATGCCATTGGACAGAGCCAGGGTTCCATGCTTGCCTAGATTCATTCCATTGGCCAGAGATCAGGGTTCCATGCTTACCTAGATTCATGCCATTGGCCAGAGCCACTGTTCCATGTGCGTGGAGGAGGGTCATGTGGAACACTGCCTTCATGGCAGGTTCATCAAAGCAGGGGAAGGCTTTCCTGGCATCCACAGGCTGCATCTGAGTGGTTGCTACAACTCTACCAACACACACAGAAACTGGTATTACTATAGTACTGAAGACTAAACTGTTACAGTTTAAACATGGTGACTGTAGGTGACACACAATCATACTGCATATTGTAGCTATTATCTATTATCTATTGTCTTTTATCTATTATCTATTATTGAAATATGTTGTGCTTGTTATTACTGCTGTACCACAAGACTGTTACAGTTAGACATAGTGACTCTGAGAGCAGGGTCAATACATTCATATTGTAGCTTTATTGGTCACATGGTTAAACAGATTTTATTGCGTGTGTAGCGAAATGCTTGTGCAATTTTATCAGCAATTGAAGCGGTTTGAAGTTCACATTGAAAGGTACAGATACTGTGTGTCTTAGTTCAAGGACTATAAGTCTAAAGCTCTGATGGTAAACTGGTCAGAATGTTTAGGATACATTGTACATGGAACATATTGAACTGCTCCCATTGTATACAACAGGAGGCTGCTGAGAGGGGACGAGGGGATAATGTCCGGAACGGAGCAACTGGAATGGCATCAAACACCTGCTTGATGTATTTGTTACCGTTCCACCTACTCCGCTCCAGTCATTAGAACGAGCCTGTTCTCCCCAATGAAGGTGTCACCAATGAATCAACACTCTGTATTACAGGGTTCAATTAATCCTTGGATCAACGTCAACAAATTACTTCAAGTGATTAAAAGTCAATGACTCAAGTCCCTGTAAAGGCCAAAGTTCAGTTGAGTATGAAATATTACTTCATGTAAATGCACCTATTTCTTCCATCTTGTTCAGAGTTGATGTGTAACCTTGGTTTTTACCTGTCCATTGTGGTACAAGCAGTTCAATCAATTCCTCGACAAATTACACCGGTTCAATAACATTAAATAAATACACTGGTTCCATAATATTAAATAATACACTGGTTCAATAACATTAAATAATACACTGGTTCAATAACATTAAATAATACACTGGTTCAATAACATTAAATAATACACTGGTTCAATAACATTAAATAATACACTGGTTCAATAACATTAAATAATACACTGGTTCAATAACATTAAATAATACACTGGTTCAATAACATTAAATAATACACTGGTTCAATAACATTAAATAAAACACTGGTTCAATAACAATAAATAATACACTGTTCAATGCTTCTACACCTGCATTGCTTGATGTTTGTGGTTTTAGGCTGGGTTTCTGTACAGCACTTTGAGATATCAGCTGATGTAAGAAGGGCTATATAAATCAATTTGATTTGATTGATTTGATTTGATTCAATAACATTAAATAATACACTGGTTCAATAACATTAAATAAAATTACAGTGTCCAATGTACTGTAGCTATTACAGTGAAAGAATACCATGCTATTGTTTGAGAAGAGTGCACAGTTTTAAACATGAAAAGTTATTAATAAACAAATTAGGCCCATTTGATACAAATGGATCAGTATAAACGTTGCACATACACACACACAAAATGTAAGTTGCACCTGGGCTGGAATAATACATGATGGCCTTTCTTTTGCATTTCAAACATGATGGTACAAAAACAATACAAAAGAACGGTTGGTTTTGTCTTTGTATTGTCTTCTACCAGATCTATTGTGTTATATTCTCCTACATTCCTTTCACATTTCCACAAACGTCAAAGTGTTTCCTTTCAAATGGTACCAATAATATGCTTCAGGGCCTGAGCTACATGCAGTTAAATTTGGGTATGTCATTTTTTTTTAAAGGGCGAATCCTTTTAAGGGCCTTTCTCAGGGACACATCGGCAGATTTATCCCCTAATCGGCTCGGGGATTCAAACCATTGTAGCCAAATGGAGACATCTTAACAAAGGAAGCCGTAACCAGGTTTCTAAGTATCATTACAGATTCAGTGCAGGCAGTGTACAAGAAGCCTTTCACTTGAATGACATCCACTCTGACGGGTGGCAAGGTGCATGATTGGTTGAAAGAAATGTAGAACTTTCAATCAGTTCTAAAAAGCACAATGTCACGACTTCGGAAGAAGTCGGTTCCTCTCCTTGTTCAGGCGGTGTTCGGCGGTCGACGTCACCGGTCTTCTAGCCATCGCCGATCCATTTTTCATGTTCCATTTGTTTTGTCTTGTTTTCACACTCACCTGGTTTCAACTCCCTAATTACATGTTGTATATTTTCCCTCTGTTTCCCCCATGTCCGTGTCGGGAATAGTTTATTTTGTAAGTACTCGTGCTATGTGTTACTGGTTTTGTACCCATGTGCTATGTGTTACTGGTTTAGTACCCATGTGCTATGTGTTACTGGTGTGTTACTGGTTTTGTACCCATGTGCTATGTGTTACTGGTTTTGTACCCATGTGCTATGTGTTACTGGTGTGTTACTGGTTTTGTACCCATGTGCTATGTGTTATTGGTGTGTTACTGGTTTAGTACCCATGTGCTATGTGTTACTGGTTTTGTACCCATGTGCTATGTGTTACTGGTGTGTTACTGGTTTTGTACCCATGTGCTATGTGTTACTGGTTTTGTACCCATGTGCTATGTGTTACTGGTGTGTTACTGGTTTTGTACCCATGTGCTATGTGTTATTGGTGTGTTACTGGTTTAGTACCCATGTGCTATGTGTTACTGGTTTTGTACCCATGTGCTATGTGTTACTGGTGTGTTACTGGTTTTGTACCCATGTGCTATGTGTTACTGGTTTTGTACCCATGTGCTATGTGTTACTGGTGTGTTGCTGGTTTTGTACCCATGTGCTATGTGTTATTGGTGTGTTACTGGTTTAGTACCCATGTGCTATGTGTTACTGGTTTTGTACCCATGTGCTATGTGTTACTGGTGTGTTACTGGTTTTGTACCCATGTGCTATGTGTTACTGGTGTGTTACTGGTTTTGTACCCATGTGCTATGTGTTACTGGTGTGTTACTGGTTTTGTACCCATGTGCTATGTGTTACTGGTTTTGTACCCATGTGCTATGTGTTACTGGTGTGTTACTGGTTTTGTACCCATGTGCTATGTGTTACTGGTTTTGTACCCATGTGCTATGTGTTACTGGTTTTGTACCCATGTGCTATGTGTTACTGGTTTAGTACCCATGTGCTATGTGTTACTGGTGTGTTACTGGTTTTGTACCCATGTGCTATGTGTTACTGGTTTTGTACCCATGTGCTATGTGTTACTGGTTTTGTACCCATGTGCTATGTGTTACTGGTGTGTTACTGGTTTAGTACCCATGTGCTATGTGTTACAGGTTTTGTAACCATGTGCTATGTGTTACTGGTTTTGTACCCATGTGCTATGTGTTACTGGTTTTGTAACCATGTGCTATGTGTTACAGGTTTAGTACCCATGTGCTATGTGTTACTGGTTTTGTACCCATGTGCTATGTGTTACTGGTGTGTTACTGGTTTAGTACCCATGTGCTATGTGTTACTGGTGTGTTACTGGTTTAGTACCCATGTGCTATGTGTTACTGGTGTGTTACTGGTTTTGTACCCATGTGCTATGTGTTACTGGTTTTGTACCCATGTGCTATGTGTTACTGGTTTTGTAACCATGTGCTATGTGTTACTGGTTTTGTACCCTTGTGCTATGTGTTACTGGTTTTGTACCCATGTGCTATGTGTTACTGGTTTAGTACCCATGTGCTATGTGTTACTGGTTTTGTACCCATGTGCTATGTGTTACTGGTTTTGTACCCATGTGCTATGTGTTACAGGTTTTGTACCCATGTGCTATGTGTTACTGGTGTGTTACTGGTTTTGTACCCATGTGCTATGTGTTACTGGTGTGTTACTGGTTTTGTAACCATGTGCTATGTGTTACTGGTTTTATACCCATGTGCTATGTGTTACAGGTTTTGTAACCATGTGCTATGTGTTACTGGTTTTGTACCCATGTGCTATGTGTTACTGGTGTGTTACTGGTTTTTGTACCCATGTGCTATGTGTTACAGGTTTTGTACCCATGTGCTATGTGTTACTGGTGTGTTACTGGTTTTGTACCCATGTGCTATGTGTTACTGGTGTGTTACTGGTTTTGTACCCATGTGTTATGTGTTACTGGTTTTGTACCCATGTGCTATGTGTTACTGGTTTAGTACCCATGTGCTATGTGTTACTGGTTTTGTACCCATGTGCTATGTGTTACTGGTTTTGTACCCATGTGCTATGTGTTACTGGTTTTGTAACCATGTGCTATGTGTTACTGGTTTTGTACCCTTGTGCTATGTGTTACTGGTTTTGTACCCATGTGCTATGTGTTACTGGTTTAGTACCCATGTGCTATGTGTTACTGGTTTTGTACCCATGTGCTATGTGTTACTGGTTTTGTACCCATGTGCTATGTGTTACAGGTTTTGTACCCATGTGCTATGTGTTACTGGGGTGTTACTGGTTTTGTACCCATGTGCTATGTGTTACTGGTGTGTTACTGGTTTTGTAACCATGTGCTATGTGTTACTGGTTTTGTACCCATGTGCTATGTGTTACAGGTTTTGTAACCATGTGCTATGTGTTACTGGTTTTGTACCCATGTGCTATGTGTTACAGGTTTTGTACCCATGTGCTATGTGTTACTGGTGTGTTACTGGTTTTGTACCCATGTGCTATGTGTTACTGGTGTGTTACTGGTTTTGTACCCATGTGTTATGTGTTACTGGTTTTGTACCCATGTGCTATGTGTTACTGGTTTAGTACCCATGTGCTATGTGTTACTGGTTTTGTACCCATGTGCTATGTGTTACTGGTTTTGTACCCATGTGCTATGTGTTACTGGTTTTGTAACCATGTGCTATGTGTTACTGGTTTTGTACCCTTGTGCTATGTGTTACTGGTTTTGTACCCATGTGCTATGTGTTACTGGTTTAGTACCCATGTGCTATGTGTTACTGGTGTGTTACTGGTTTTGTACCCATGTGTTATGTGTTACTGGTTTTGTACCCAAGTGCTATGTGTTACTGGTTTAGTACCCATGTGCTATGTGTTACTGGTTTTGTACCCATGTGCTATGTGTTACTGGTTTTGTACCCATGTGCTATGTGTTACTGGTTTTGTAACCATGTGCTATGTGTTACTGGTTTTGTACCCTTGTGCTATGTGTTACTGGTTTTGTACCCATGTGCTATGTGTTACTGGTTTAGTACCCATGTGCTATGTGTTACTGGTTTAGTACCCATGTGCTATGTGTTACTGGTTTTGTACCCATGTGCTATGTGTTACTGGTTTTGTACCCATGTGCTATGTGTTACAGGTTTTGTACCCATGTGCTATGTGTTACTGGTGTGTTACTGGTTTTGTACCCATGTGCTATGTATTACTGGTGTGTTACTGGTTTTGTAACCATGTGCTATGTGTTACTGGTTTTGTACCCATGTGCTATGTGTTACAGGTTTTGTAACCATGTGCTATGTGTTACTGGTTTTGTACCCATGTGCTATGTGTTACAGGTTTTGTACCCATGTGCTATGTGTTACAGGTTTTGTACCCATGTGCTATGTGTTACTGGTGTGTTACTGGTTTTGTACCCATGTGCTATGTGTTACTGGTGTGTTACTGGTTTTGTACCCATGTGTTATGTGTTACTGGTTTTGTACCCATGTGCTATGCGTTACTGGTTTAGTACCCATGTGCTATGTGTTACTGGTTTTGTACCCATGTGCTATGTGTTACTGGTTTTGTACCCATGTGCTATGTGTTACTGGTTTTGTAACCATGTGCTATGTGTTACTGGTTTTGTACCCTTGTGCTATGTGTTACTGGTTTTGTACCCATGTGCTATGTGTTACTGGTTTAGTACCCATGTGCTATGTGTTACTGGTTTTGTACCCATGTGCTATGTGTTACTGGTTTTGTACCCATGTGCTATGTGTTACAGGTTTTGTACCCATGTGCTATGTGTTACTGGTGTGTTACTGGTTTTGTACCCATGTGTTATGTGTTACTGGTTTTGTACCCAAGTGCTATGTGTTACTGGTTTAGTACCCATGTGCTATGTGTTACTGGTTTTGTACCCATGTGCTATGTGTTACTGGTTTTGTACCCATGTGCTATGTGTTACTGGTTTTGTAACCATGTGCTATGTGTTACTGGTTTTGTACCCTTGTGCTATGTGTTACTGGTTTTGTACCCATGTGCTATGTGTTACTGGTTTAGTACCCATGTGCTATGTGTTACTGGTTTAGTACCCATGTGCTATGTGTTACTGGTTTTGTACCCATGTGCTATGTGTTACTGGTTTTGTACCCATGTGCTATGTGTTACAGGTTTTGTACCCATGTGCTATGTGTTACTGGTGTGTTACTGGTTTTGTACCCATGTGCTATGTATTACTGGTGTGTTACTGGTTTTGTAACCATGTGCTATGTGTTACTGGTTTTGTACCCATGTGCTATGTGTTACAGGTTTTGTAACCATGTGCTATGTGTTACTGGTTTTGTACCCATGTGCTATGTGTTACAGGTTTTGTACCCATGTGCTATGTGTTACAGGTTTTGTACCCATGTGCTATGTGTTACTGGTGTGTTACTGGTTTTGTACCCATGTGCTATGTGTTACTGGTGTGTTACTGGTTTTGTACCCATGTGTTATGTGTTACTGGTTTTGTACCCATGTGCTATGCGTTACTGGTTTAGTACCCATGTGCTATGTGTTACTGGTTTTGTACCCATGTGCTATGTGTTACTGGTTTTGTACCCATGTGCTATGTGTTACTGGTTTTGTAACCATGTGCTATGTGTTACTGGTTTTGTACCCTTGTGCTATGTGTTACTGGTTTTGTACCCATGTGCTATGTGTTACTGGTTTAGTACCCATGTGCTATGTGTTACTGGTTTTGTACCCATGTGCTATGTGTTACTGGTTTTGTACCCATGTGCTATGTGTTACAGGTTTTGTACCCATGTGCTATGTGTTACTGGTGTGTTACTGGTTTTGCACCCATGTGCTATGTGTTACTGGTGTGTTACTGGTTTTGTAACCATGTGCTATGTGTTACTGGTTTTGTACCCATGTGCTATGTGTTACAGGTTTTGTAACCATGTGCTATGTGTTACTGGTTTTGTACCCATGTGCTATGTGTTACTGGTGTGTTACTGGTTTTGTACCCATGTGCTATGTGTTACAGGTTTTGTACCCATGTGCTATGTGTTACTGGTGTGTTACTGGTTTTGTACCCATGTGCTATGTGTTACTGGTGTGTTACTGGTTTTGTACCCATGTGTTATGTGTTACTGGTTTTGTACCCATGTGCTATGTGTTACTGGTTTAGTACACATGTGCTATGTGTTACTGGTTTTGTACCCATGTGCTATGTGTTACTGGTTTTGTACCCATGTGCTATGTGTTACTGGTGTGTTACTGGTTTTGTACCCATGTGCTATGTGTTACTGGTTTTGTACCCATGTGCTATGTGTTACTGGTGTGTTACTGGTTTAGTACCCATGTGCTATGTGTTACTGGTGTGTTACTGGTTTTGTACCCATGTGTTTGTTGTTTTGCCATTAGTTTTATATATTAAACTGCTCCGGGTATTCACCAAGTTCTGCTCTCCTGCGTTTGACTTCCCTGCCACCAGTTACGCACCCCTTACACACAATGATCTCCCAAATTCCTTGTTTGACTTCAGACAAATTTGTTCAAACAACCCAAAGCTTTACCAATCAATAACAGCAGTTCAGATGAACAACAGAAACAATATCAGTCAAGTTTTCACAGTGTATTTTATGCAAGTATCATTACAGATTGTGGCTGTGTAGGAGATTATGTCATTTGATCAGATTAACTGGAATGACATTCATTCTGATGGGTGTGCAAAAATAACAACCTGAAAGCCACGGCCCCAATCAGCCTCCAACTCTTCTAATAAGCTGCCGCCACTGCACTACCCTGACACTATTCAATGTGGATACGCATGAGGTGATTAACGCAATTTAGAAGCTTCATTCAGTTAAACAAATCACATTGATCTGTCAAAGATGTTATTTGATTTCAGTCAAATATATTAGAATAGGTTTATTTATTTGACCTTTATTTAACTAAAGTCAGATTCTTACCTTGTCAGCTCGGAGATTCGACCTTGCAACCAACTTTACAGTGTTAGGCAACATCTGACACTGTTTTTAAACGTGGGTTGGAAATTATTATGAATGTTTTGCTTACTTTCTCACTGGGGGACTGGTCCCCTCTGTATATTCACTCCTGTAGAAGCCTCCCAGGTCATCAGCCAGTTCTCCTATAAACTCTGTGTACAGCTCATACTGGCTTCCTGCCATCAGATTACTATTCAGCTGGATCACTAAGAACTGAGTAGGAACCTCCAGCCAGCTTTTCTTTATGGTGGGAGCAGTAGCTCCATCCCGGCTAATCAGGCTGAGCAGAGTCAGGTTCAGCTTGTTGGCGTGGATGAGGATCAGATCTGTGTCCTTCTTACACTGGAACACCACAGCTGACTGTCCTGTGAAGATGAAGAGGCCAGTAGAGGCGTTGACAACCAGTCGAGGCCAGAGGGTGATGTTGTATGAGACAGGAGACAGGGAGTCAGGCAGTCTGTAGTGTTCCCAGGGAGTGGAGGGAGTAGTGGGGGGATTCACTGCCTCATTGATCTTGGCCTTCTCCTGGCTATAGACCACTGACAGGGCGATGATGGTGGCAACCACTCCAGTCCCCACGATCACACCAACTATCCCCAAAGTCTTGCTGATGAAGAACCCTTTCCCCATGTCTGTAACAGATATCTGTCTATCTGAGGGTAGTGTAATGACTGACTGACAGATAGACAGAAAGGCAGAAAGAGAGAGGGGGACCTAGATGGACCAAGAGGGGAATGTGTTTCTTATTTATGCCCTCTGAGGAACTCCCACAATACGCCTGGTTAATAGTTGATCCCCCAGCCCAGGACAACCCATCCAGAAACAGGAAGGAAGGATAAAGTACAACAGCTTGTCAGCAATCTGTTATCCACACATATTTATGACTATTGATTAGAACTCTCAGGTTGTCCTGGGCTGGGGGATCAACTATTAATTAACCCAGCTGATTAGAACTCTCAGGTTGTCCTGGGCTGGGGGATCAACTATTAATTAACCCAGCTGATTAGAACTCTCAGGTTGTCCTGGGCTGGGGGATCAACTATTAATTAACCCAGCTGATTAGAACTCTCAGGTTGTCCTGGGCTGGGGGATCAACTATTAATTAACCCAGCTGATTAGAACTCTCAGGTTGTCCTGGGCTGGGGGATCAACTATTAATTAACCCAGCTGATTAGAACTCTCAGGTTGTCCTGGGCTGGGGGATCAACTATTAATTAACCCAGCTGATTAGAACTCTCAGGTTGTCCTGGGCTGGGGGATCAACTATTAATTAACCCAGCTGATTAGAACTCTCAGGTTGTCCTGGGCTGGGGGATCAACTATGAATTAACCCAGCTGATTAGAACTCTCAGGTTGTCCTGGGCTGGGGGATCAACTATTAATTAACCCAGCTGATTAGAACTCTCAGGTTGTCCTGGGCTGGGGGATCAACTATTAATTAACCCAGCTGATTAGAACTCTCAAGATCTTTCCCTGTAGGGTTGAAATCTTTCCCTGTATAAAATGGAAGGGGAACCGCCCCCCCCCCCCTACCTGGTGTTTCCTACAGGGCTGAAAGGGGGAACTTGGTGAAAGGCCGAAAGGGGAACCACCCCTCCCTCCCTGGTATTTTCTACAGGGCTGAAAGGGGAACCACCCCTCCCTCCCTGGTGTTTCCTACGGGGCTGAAAGGGGAACCACCCCTTCCTCCCTGGTGTTTCCTACGGGGCAGCAAGTGGAACCACCCCTCCCTCCCTGGTGTTTCCTACAGGGCTGAAAGGGGAACCACCCCTCCCTACCTGGTGTTTCCTACAGGGCTGAAAGGGGAACCACCTCTCCCTACCTGGTGTTTCCTACGGGGCAGCAAGAAGGAACCACCCATCCCTACCTGTTGTTTCCTACTGGGCCCGAAAGGGGAACCACCCCTCCCTCCCTGGTATTTCCTACAGGGCTGAAAGGGGAACCACCCCTCCTCCCTCCCTGGTGTTTCCTACGGGGCTGAAAGGGGAACCACCCCTTCCTCCCTGGTGTTTCCTATGGGGCAGCAAGTGGAACCACCCCTCCCTCCCTGGTGTTTCCTACGGGGCTGAAAGGGGAACCACCCCTCCCTACCTTGTGTTTCCTACGGGGCTGAAAGGGGAACCACCCCTCCCTACCTGGTGTTTCCTACAGGGCTGAAAGGGGAACCACCCCTCCCTACCTGGTGTTTCCTACAGGGCTGAAAGGGGAACCACCCCTCCCTCCCTGGTGTTTCCTACAGGGCTGAAAGGGGAACCACCACTCCCTACCTGGTGTTTCCTACAGGGCTGAAAGGGGAACCACCCCTCCCTACCTGGTGTTTCCTACAGGGCTGAAAGGGAAACCACCCCTCCCTGGTGTTTCCTACGGGGCTGAAAGGGGAACCACCCCTCCCTCCCTGGTGTTTCCTACAGGGCTGAAAGGGGAACCACCCCTCCCTCCCTGGTGTTTCCTATGGGGCTGAAAGGGGAACCACCCCTCCCTGGTGTTTCCTACAGGGCTGAAAGGGGAACCACCCCTCCCTCCCTGGTGTTTCCAACGGGCCTGAAAGGGGAACCACCCCTCCCTCTCTGGTGTTTCCTACAGGGATGAAAGGGGAACCACCCCTTCCTCCCTCCCTGGTGTTTCCTACAGGGCTGAAAGGGGAACCACCCCTCCCTCCCTCCCTGGTGTTTCCTACAGGGCTGAAAGGGGAACAACCCCTCCCAACCTGGTGTTTCCTACGGGGCAGCAAGGGGAACCGCCCCTCCCTCCCTGGTGTTTCCTAAGGGGTTGAAAGGGGAACCACCCCTCCCTCCCTGGTGTTTCCTACAGGGCTGAAAGGGGAACCACCCCTCCCTACCTGGTGTTTCCTACAGGGCTGAAAGGGGAACCACCCCTCCCTACCTGGTGTTTCCTACAGGGCCGAAAGGGGAACCACCCCTCCCTCCCTGGTGTTTCCTACAGGGCTGAAAGGGGAACCACCCCTCCCTACCTGGTGTTTCCTACAGGGCTGAAAGGGAAACCACCCCTCCCTGGTGTTTCCTACGGGGCTGAAAGGGGAACCACCCCTCCCTCCCTGGTGTTTCCTACAGGGCTGAAAGGGGAACCACCCCTCCCTCCCTGGTGTTTCCTACAGGGCTGAAAGGGGAACCACCCCTCCCTCCCTGGTGTTTCCTACAGGGCTGAAAGGGGAACCACCCCTCCCTCTCTGGTGTTTCCTACAGGGCTGAAAGGGGAACCACCCCTCCCTCCCTGGTGTTTCCTACAGGGCTGAAAGGGGAACCACCCCTCCCTCCCTGGTGTTTCCTACGGGGCTGAAAGGGGAACCACCCCTCCCTCCCTGGTGTTTCCTACGGGGCTGAAAGGGGAACCACCCCTCCCTACCTGGTGTTATCTACGGGGCTGAAAGGGGAACCACCCCTCCCTACCTGGTGTTTCCTACGGGGCTGAAAGGGGAACCACCCCTCCCTCCCTGGTGTTTCCTACAGGGCTGAAAGGGGAACCACCCCTCCCTACCTGGTGTTTCCTACGGGGCTGAAAGGGGAACCACCCCTCCCTACCTGGTGTTTCCTACAGGGCTGAAAGGGGAACCACCTTTCCCTACCTGATGTTTCCTACAGGGCAGCAAGAAGGAACCACCCCTCCCTACCTGTTGTTTCCTACAGGGCCGAAAGGGGAACCACCCCTCCCTCCCTGGTATTTTCTACAGGGCTGAAAGGGGAACCACCCCTCCCTCCCTGGTGTTTCCTACGGGGCTGAAAGGGGAACCACCCCTTCCTCCCTGGTGTTTCCTACGGGGCAGCAAGTGGAACCACCCCTCCCTCCCTGGTGTTTCCTACAGGGCTGAAAGGGGAACCACCCCTCCCTACCTGGTGTTTCCTACGGGGCTGAAAGGGGAACCACCCCTCCCTCCCTGGTGTTTCCTACGGGGCTGAAAGGGGAACCACCCCTCCCTACCTGGTGTTATCTACGGGGCTGAAAGGGGAACCACCCCTCCCTACCTGGTGTTTCCTACGTGGCTGAAAGGGGAACCACCCCTCCCTCCCTGGTGTTTCCTACAGGGCTGAAAGGGGAACCACCCCTCCCTACCTGGTGTTTCCTACGGGGCTGAAAGGGGAACCACCCCTCCCTACCTGGTGTTTCCTACAGGGCTGAAAGGGGAACCACCTTTCCCTACCTGATGTTTCCTACGGGGCAGCAAGAAGGAACCACCCCTCCCTACCTGTTGTTTCCTACAGGGCCGAAAGGGGAACCACCCCTCCCTCCCTGGTATTTTCTACAGGGCTGAAAGGGGAACCACCCCTCCCTCCCTGGTGTTTGCTACGGGGCTGAAAGGGGAACCACCCCTTCCTCCCTGGTGTTTCCTACGGGGCAGCAAGTGGAACCACCCCTCCCTCCCTGGTGTTTCCTACAGGGCTGAAAGGGGAACCACCCCTCCCTACCTGGTGTTTCCTACAGGGCTGAAAGGGGAACCACCCCTCCTATGGGGCTGAAAGGGGAACCACCCCTCCCTCCCTGGTGTTTCCTATGGGGCTGAAAGGGGAACCACCCCTCCCTCCCTGGTGTTTCCTACAGGGCTGAAAGGGGAACCACCCCTCCCTACCTGGTGTTTCCTGGTTTACCTGGTGTTTCTGTATATAGACTCCACATTGACTCTGTACCGGTGCACCCCCTCCGGGGCGGCAGGGTAGCCTAGTGGTTAGAGTGTTGGACTAGTAACCGAAAGGTTGCAAGTTCAAATCCCCAAGCTGACAAGGTACAAATATGTCGTTCTGCCTGAACAGGCAGTTAACCCGCTGTTCCTAGGCCGTCATTGAAAATAAGAATTTGTTCTTAACTGACTTGCCTCCACATTGACTCTGTACCAGTACCCCCTGTATATAGCCTCCACATTGACTCTGTACCGGTACCCCCTGTATATAGCCTCTACATTGACTCTGTACCAGTACCCCCTGTATATAGCCTCCACATTGACTCTGTACCAGTACCCCCTGTATATAGCCTCCACATTGACTCTGTACCAGTGCCCCCTGTATATAGCCTCTACATTGACTCTGTACCGGTACCCCCTGTATATAGCCTCCACATTGACTCTGTACCAGTACCCCCTGTATATAGCCTCTACATTGACTCTGTACCGGTACCCCCTGTATACAGCCTCCAGGTAGGGAGTGGTGGTTCTGTAGGAAACACCAGGGAGGGGTGGTTCCCCTTTCAGCCCCATAGGAAACACCAGGGAGGGAGGGGTGGTTCCCCTTTCAGCCCTGTAGGAAACACCAGGGAGGGAGGGGTGGTTCCCCTTTCAGCCCCGTAGGAAACACCAGGGAGGGGTGGTTTCCCTTTCAGCCCTGTAGGAAACACCAGGTAGGGAGGGGTGGTTCCCCTTTCAGCCCTGTAGGAAACACCAGGTAGGGAGTGGTGGTTCCCCTTTCAGCCCTGTAGGAAACACCAGGGAGGGAGGGGTGGTTCCCCTTTCAGCCCTGTAGGAAACACCAGGTAGGGAGGGGTGGTTCCCCTTTCAGCCCCGTAGGAAACTCTGTACCAGTACCCCCTGTATATAGCCTCTACATTGACTCTGTACCGGTACCCCCTGTATATAGCCTCCACATTGACTCTGTACCAGTACCCCCTGTATATAGCCTCCACATTGACTCTGTACCAGTACCCCCTGTATATAGCCTCCACATTGACTCTGTACCAGTACCCCCTGTATATAGCCTCTACATTGACTCTGTACCGGTACCCCCTGTATATAGCCTCCACATTGACTCTGTACCAGTACCCCCTGTATATAGCCTCTACATTGACTCTGTACCGGTACCCCCTGTATATAGCCTCCACATTGACTCTGTACCAGTACCCCCTGTATATAGCCTCCACATTGACTCTGTACCAGTACCCCCTGTATATAGCCTCCACATTGACTCTGTACCGGTACCCCCTGTATATAGCCTCCACATTGACTCTGTACCAGTACCCCCTGTATATAGCCTCCACATTGACTCTGTACCAGTACCCCCTGTATATAGCCTCCACATTGACTCTGTACCAGTACCCCCTGTATATAGCCTTTGTGAGTTTATTTGACTGTAATAATGAAGACAAATAAGCTCAAATGAAGACGTTTTCAGATATCTGGTCATTATTTGAACTGGCTAGCCAGCTAACTTACCATTATCTATCTAGCCAACCAACTAGAAACCAAAGTTGCTTTAAGTTACCTGGTTTGCTAGATTGACATTTACAAAATTCATGTTTAAACGGGTGGGGCTATTGGTGTTAAAATACACTCGTTATGCTATTTTTGGCCACCAGGCTGCTGATGTCATGCAGCCTGTAGTTTTTTCCTTTAAACTTTTTCATAACGACAACGTGAAGTTTGAAGTCGGACGACCATAGAATATTCATGATTTCATTGGACAACTGTCGATAGACATAGTATAAACCAACCATTAGTCTTGAAATCTTTGGTTGTTTAGTACACGGCATGTGAATCCTTAAAGAGATGGGTTGGGCCCAGGCTTAAGAGGGTGGGAACGACGCTGAATGGGTGTAGACCAAGAAGAGCTTTCCAGTAGGTACCAAAAATCATTCAAGGGCCATTTCCTCAAAGTTTATCAACTTTCAAAGCAGAATTACTTTCTCATTGTTCCTCTGTAGTGTATGATATACCAGTAGGTCTGAATCTCTACTTTTATCCAATGTAAAAAACACTATTTGCTTGCTACATCAGTCCAAATCGAGCTGGTCAGTCACAATAACTGCAACACATTCTAAAAAATATATATATAATTTAATCAAAAGGAGTCATTTTCTATTTTGACCGTAGTTACTGAGATATTGTCCTTTTTGTTATAATAATCCAGTGCATCCTTCTGTAAAGAAGGAAACTGTGTCAGATTTCCAATAACCAACTGAAGGCAAAGAGCAGGAACATATTGGGGAGATTGGAAACTGAAGGTAAAGAGCAGGAACATATTGGGGAGATTGGAAACTGAAGGTAAAGACCAGGAACATATTGGGGAGATTGGAAACTGAAGGTAAAGAGCAGGAACATATTGGGGAGATTGGAAACTGAAGGTAAAGAGCAGGAACATATTGGGGAGATTGGAAACTGAAGGCAAAGAGCAGGAACATATTGGGGAGATTGGAAACTGAAGGTAAAGAGCAGGAACATATTGGGGAGATTGGAAACTGAAGGTAAAGACCAGGAACATATTGGGGAGATTGGAAACTGAAGGTAAAGACCAGGAACATATTGGGGAGATTGGAAACTGAAGGTAAAGACCAGGAACATATTGGGGAGATTGGAAACTGAAGGTAAAGAGCAGGAACATATTGGGGAGATTGGAAACTGAAGGTAAAGAGCAGGAACATATTGGGGAGATTGGAAACTGAAGGTAAAGAGCAGGAACATATTGGGGAGATTGGAAACTGAAGGTAAAGAGCAGGAACATATTGGGGAGATTGGAAACTGAAGGTAAAGACCAGGAACATATTGGGGAGATTGGAAACTGAAGGTAAAGAGCAGGAACATATTGGGGAGATTGGAAACTGAAGATAAAGACCAGGAACATATTGAGGAGATTGGAAACTGAAGGTAAAGACCAGGAACATATTGGGGAGATTGGAAACTGAAGGTAAAGACCAGGAACATATTGGGGAGATTGGAAACTGAAGATAAAGACCAGGAACATATTGAGGAGATTGGAAACTGAAGGTAAAGACCAGGAACATATTGGGGAGATTGGAAACTGAAGGTAAAGACCAGGAACATATTGGGGAGATTGGAAACTGAAGGTAAAGAGCAGGAACATATTGGGGAGATTGGAAACTGAAGGTAAAGAGCAGGAACATATTGAGGAGATTGGAAACTGAAGGTAAAGAGCAGGAACATATTGGGGAGATTGGAAACTGAAGGTAAAGACCAGGAACATATTGGGGAGATTGGAAACTGAAGGTAAAGAGCAGGAACATATTGGGGAGATTGGAAACTGAAGATAAAGACCAGGAACATATTGAGGAGATTGGAAACTGAAGGTAAAGAGCAGGAACATATTGGGGAGATTGGAAACTGAAGGTAAAGAGCAGGAACATATTGGGGAGATTGGAAACTGAAGGTAAAGACCAGGAACATATTGGGGAGATTGAAAACTGACGATATTAACTGAGCGTTTATTGGCAGACATTTATTAACATGAGAACATGAAAAACTGACAATCCAAAATGGATGCACATGATTCAAGTAACAACATGATTTTGGTCCATTCATCATTATACAGCACATCTCTGTCCCAAATGGCTCCCTATTCCCTATGGAGTGCACTCTTTTTAACCAGAGCCCTATGTAGCACGCTATACAGGGAATAGGGTGCCATTTGGGTCACACAGCCCCATGTTTGTGGTCTGTTTAATACAGTCTGTATATCCCTGATGGTTCAGTAAGCAGTAACACCATTGGCCTGGTCGCACGGTGCTGTAGTGGGGGGTATTTCACGTACATTCATTGGCCAACCACTTCATAACGGGCTCCTGGTTCTCCGCCACCCATTTGATGTTGGCCGTAGTCCTCTCAATAGCCTGCTCCAGAGCCAGCGTCCCCGAGCCAAACCCCACACGGGCATTGTCCTCTTTAAACTGCTTCAGCTGCAATTATAGAAACATGGTAGAAATCACAATACTGACTCAACAATGTTGTCGTTTTGAGAAGGAGGAAAACAAGCTCTGCCCCCCCCCCAACAAACAGACCATCCATTCACACATACACCTCTAGTCTAATTTATACCTTATTAAACTGTATCTGTACCCCCCCCCCCCAACAAACAGACCATCCATCCATACATATACCTCTAGTCTAATTGATACCTTATTAAACTCTATCTGTAACCACCCCCAACAAACAGACCATCCATCCATACATATACCTCTAGTCTAATTGATACCTTATTAAACTGAAAACCTTACAGGAGGGTAGCTCTCCAGGAACAGGATTAGAGTGAAAACCTTACAGGAGGGTAGCTCTCCAGGAACAGGATTAGGGTGAAAACCTTACAGGAGGGTAGGCTCTCCATGAACAGGGTTAGGATGAAAACCTTACAGGAGGGTAGCTCTCCAGGAACAGGGTTAGGATGAAAACCTACAGGAGGGTAAGCTCTCCAGGAACAGGATTAGGGTGAAAACCTTACAGGAGGGTAGCTCTCCAGGAACAGGCTTAGGGTGAAAACCTACAGGAGGGTAGCTCTCCAGGAACAGGATTAGGGTGAAAACCTACAGGAGGGTAGCTCTCCAGGAACAGGCTTAGGGTGAAAACCTTACAGGAGGGTAGCTCTCCAGGAACAGGATTAGAGTGAAAACCTACAGGAGGGTAGGCTCTCCAGGAACAGGCTTAGGGTGAAAACCTTACAGGAGGGTAGCCTCTCCAGGAACAGGCTTAGGGTGAAAACCTTACAGGAGGGTAGCTCTCCAGGAACAGGGTTAGAGTGAAAACCTACAGGAGGGTAGCTCTCCAGGAACAGGGTTAGGATGAAAACCTACAGGAGGGTAAGCTCTCTAGGAACAGGGTTAGAGTGAAAACCTACAGGAGGGTAGCTCTCCAGGAACAGGGTTAGGATGAAAACCTACAGGAGGGTAAGCTCTCCAGGAACAGGGTTAGGGTGAAAACCTTACAGGAGGGTAGCTCTCCAGGAACAGGGTTAGAGTGAAAACCTACAGGAGGGTAGCTCTCCAGGAACAGGATTAGGGTGAAAACCTACAGGAGGGTAGCTCTCCAGGAACAGGATTAGGGTGAAAACCTACAGGAGGGTAGCTCTCCAGGAACAGGATTAGAGTGAAAACCTACAGGAGGGTAGCTCTCCAGGAACAGGATTAGAGTGAAAACCTACAGGAGGGTAGCTCTCCAGGAACAGGATTAGGGTGAAAACCTACAGGAGGGTAGCTCTCCAGGAACAGGATTAGAGTGAAAACCTACAGGAGGGTAGCTCTCCAGGAACAGGATTAGGGTGAAAACCTACAGGAGGGTAAGCTCTCCAGGAACAGGGTTGGACAGCCCTGATTCAGCTCAGTACCAACCTGCTTCAGCTCAAACTCAGTAGAGAATCTCCTGGTCACTCCGTTGATGAGGTTAGAGAATGAGAAGGATCCACCACCATATCTGCCAGGTACAGAGATGTATTATTATTATATTTACTTAGTGAATAAACATCAGTTTCTCTGATACATATTCACAGTTACATGATGTCCAATAGCCCCACCTAGACTTACACCGTATAGATGTAGTTCCACCTAGACTTACACCGTATAGATGTAGTTCCACCTAGACTTACACCGTATAGATGTAGCTCCACCTAGACTTACACCGTATAGATGTAGTTCCACCTAGACTTACACCGTATAGATGTAGTTCCACCTAGACTTACACCGTATAGATGTAGTTCCACCTAGACTTACACCGTATAGATGTAGTTCCACCTAGACTTACACCGTATAGATGTAGTTCCACCTAGACTTACACCGTATAGATGTAGTTCCACCTAGACTTACACCGTATAGATGTAGTTCCACCTAGACTTACACCGTATAGATGTAGTTCCACCTAGACTTACACCGTATAGATGTAGTTCCACCTAGACTTACACCGTATAGATGTAGCTCCACCTAGACTTACACCGTATAGATGTAGCCCCACCTAGACTTACACCGTATAGATGTAGTTCCACCTAGACTTACACCGTATAGATGTAGCCCCACCTAGACTTACACCGTATAGATGTAGCTCCACCTAGACTTACACCGTATAGATGTAGTTCCACCTAGACTTACACCGTATAGATGTAGTTCCACCTAGACTTACACCGTATAGATGTAGCCCCACCTAGACTTACACCGTATAGATGTAGTTCCACCTAGACTTACACCGTATAGATGTAGTTCCACCTAGACTTACACCGTATAGATGTAGCCCCACCTAGACTTACACCGTATAGATGTAGTTCCACCTAGACTTACACCGTATAGATGTAGTTCCACCTAGACTTACACCGTATAGATGTAGTTCCACCTAGACTTACACCGTATAGATGTAGTTCCACCTAGACTTACACCGTATAGATGTAGTTCCACCTAGACTTACACCGTATAGATGTAGTTCCACCTAGACTTACACCGTATAGATGTAGTTCCACCTAGACTTACACCGTATAGATGTAGCCCCACCTAGACTTACACCGTATAGATGTAGCTCCACCTAGACTTACACCGTATAGATGTAGCCCCACCTAGACTTACACCGTATAGATGTAGCCCCACCTAGACTTACACCGTATAGATGTAGCCCCACCTAGACTTACACCGTATAGATGTAGCCCCACCTAGACTTACACCGTATAGATGTAGTTCCACCTAGACTTACACTGTATAGATGTAGCCCCACCTAGACTTACACCGTATAGATGTAGTTCCACCTAGACTTACTCTGTATAGATGTAGTTCCACCTAGACTTACACTGATGACCTACTCTGTATAGATGTAGTTCCACCTAGCCTTACACTGTATAGATGTAGTTCCACCTAGACTTACACTGTATAGATGTAGTTCCACCTAGACTTACTCTGTATAGATGTAGTTCCACTTAGCCCTGATGACTTACTCTGTATAGATGTAGTTCCACCTAGACTTACTCTGTATAGATGTAGTTCCACCTAGCCCTGATGGCTTACTCTGTATAGATGTAGTTCCACCTAGCCCTGATGACTTACTCTGTATAGATGTAGTTCCACCTAGCCCTGATGGCTTACTCTGTATAGATGTAGTTCCACCTAGCCCTGATTACTTACTCTGTATAGATGTAGTTCCACCTAGCCCTGATGACTTACTCTGTATAGATGTAGTTCCACCTAGATTTACTCTGTATCGATGTAGTTCCACCTAGACTTACACCGTATAGATGTAGTTCCACCTAGACTTACACCGTATAGATGTAGCCCCACCTAGACTTACACCGTATAGATGTAGCTCCACCTAGACTTACACCGTATAGATGTAGCCCCACCTAGACTTACACCGTATAGATGTAGTTCCACCTAGACTTACACCGTATAGATGTAGTTCCACCTAGACTTACACTGTATAGATGTAGCCCCACCTAGACTTACACCGTATAGATGTAGTTCCACCTAGCCTTACTCTGTATAGATGTAGTTCCACCTAGACTTACACCGTATAGATGTAGTTCCACCTAGACTTACACCGTATAGATGTAGTTCCACCTAGACTTACACTGTATAGATGTAGCCCCACCTAGACTTACACCGTATAGATGTAGTTCCACCTAGCCTTACTCTGTATAGATGTAGTTCCACCTAGACTTACACTGATGACCTACTCTGTATAGATGTAGTTCCACCTAGCCTTACACTGTATAGATGTAGTTCCACCTAGACTTACTCTGTATAGATGTAGTTCCACCTAGACTTACACCGTATAGATGTAGTTCCACCTAGACTTACACCGTATAGATGTAGTTCCACCTAGACTTACACCGTATAGATGTAGTTCCACCTAGACTTACACCGTATAGATGTAGCCCCACCTAGACTTACACCGTATAGATGTAGCTCCACCTAGACTTACACCGTATAGATGTAGCCCCACCTAGACTTACACCTTATAGATGTAGCCCCACCTAGACTTACACCGTATAGATGTAGCCCCACCTAGACTTACACCGTATAGATGTAGCCCCACCTAGACTTACACCGTATAGATGTAGTTCCACCTAGACTTACACTGTATAGATGTAGTTCCACCTAGCCTTACACTGTATAGATGTAGTTCCACCTAGACTTACTCTGTATAGATGTAGTTCCACCTAGACTTACACTGTATAGATGTAGTTCCACCTAGACTTACTCTGTATAGATGTAGTTCCACTTAGCCCTGATGACTTACTCTGTATAGATGTAGTTCCACCTAGACTTACTCTGTATAGATGTAGTTCCACCTAGACTTACACTGCATAGATGTAGTTCCACCTAGACCTGATGACTTACTCTGTATAGATGTAGTTCCACCTAGCCCTGATGGCTTACTCTGTATAGATGTAGTTCCACCTAGCCCTGATGACTTACTCTGTATAGATGTAGTTCCACCTAGCCCTGATGGCTTACTCTGTATAGATGTAGTTCCACCTAGCCCTGATTACTTACTCTGTATAGATGTAGTTCCACCTAGCCCTGATGACTTACTCTGTATAGATGTAGTTCCACCTAGATTTACTCTGTATCGATGTAGTTCCACCTAGACTTACACCGTATAGATGTAGTTCCACCTAGACTTACACCGTATAGATGTAGCCCCACCTAGACTTACACCGTATAGATGTAGCTCCACCTAGACTTACACCGTATAGATGTAGCCCCACCTAGACTTACACCGTATAGATGTAGTTCCACCTAGACTTACACCGTATAGATGTAGTTCCACCTAGACTTACACTGTATAGATGTAGCCCCACCTAGACTTACACCGTATAGATGTAGTTCCACCTAGCCTTACTCTGTATAGATGTAGTTCCACCTAGACTTACACCGTATAGATGTAGTTCCACCTAGACTTACACCGTATAGATGTAGCTCCACCTAGACTTACACCGTATAGATGTAGCCCCACCTAGACTTACACCGTATAGATGTAGTTCCACCTAGACTTACACCGTATAGATGTAGTTCCACCTAGACTTACACTGTATAGATGTAGCCCCACCTAGACTTACACCGTATAGATGTAGTTCCACCTAGCCTTACTCTGTATAGATGTAGTTCCACCTAGACTTACACCGTATAGATGTAGTTCCACCTAGACTTACACCGTATAGATGTAGTTCCACCTAGACTTACACTGTATAGATGTAGCCCCACCTAGACTTACACCATATAGATGTAGTTCCACCTAGCCTTACTCTGTATAGATGTAGTTCCACCTAGACTTACACTGATGACCTACTCTGTATAGATGTAGTTCCACCTAGCCTTACACTGTATAGATGTAGTTCCACCTAGACTTACTCTGTATAGATGTAGTTCCACCTAGACTTACACTGTATAGATGTAGTTCCATCTAGACTTACTCTGTATAGATGTAGTTCCACCTAGACTTACTCTGTATAGATGTAGTTCCACTTAGCCCTGATGACTTACTCTGTATAGATGTAGTTCCACCTAGACTTACTCTGTATAGATGTAGTTCCACCTAGACTTACACTGCATAGATGTAGTTCCACCTAGCCCTGATGACTTGATCTGTATTAATGTAGTTCCACCTAGACTTACTCTGTATAGATGTAGTTCCACCTAGCCCTGATGACTTACTCTGTATAGATGTAGTTCCACCTAGCCCTGATGGCTTACTCTGTATAGATGTAGTTCCACCTAGCCCTGATGACTTACTCTGTATAGATGTAGTTCCACCTAGCCCTGATTACTTACTCTGTATAGATGTAGTTCCACCTAGCCCTGATGACTTACTCTGTATAGATGTAGTTCCACCTAGCCCTGATGGCTTACTCTGTATAGATGTAGTTCCACCTAGCCCTGATTACTTACTCTGTATAGATGTAGTTCCACCTAGCCCTGATGGCTTACTCTGTATAGATGTAGTTCCACCTAGCCCTGATTACTTACTCTGTATAGATGTAGTTCCACCTAGCCCTGATGACTTACTCTGTATAGATGTAGTTCCACCTAGATTTACTCTGTATCGATGTAGTTCCACCTAGCCCTGATGACTTACTCTGTATAGATGTAGTTCCACCTAGCCCTGCTGGCTTACTCTGTATAGATGTAGTTCCACCTAGCCCTGATGACTTACTCTGTATAGATGTAGTTCCACCTAGCCCTGATGGCTTACTCTGTATAGATGTAGTTCCACCTAGCCCTGATGACTTACTCTGTATAGATGTAGTTCCACCTAGCCTTACTCTGTATAGATGTAGTTCCACCTAGACTTACACCGTATAGATGTAGTTCCACCTAGACTTACACCGTATAGATGTAGTTCCACCTAGACTTACACTGTATAGATGTAGCCCCACCTAGACTTACACCGTATAGATGTAGTTCCACCTAGCCTTACTCTGTATAGATGTAGTTCCACCTAGACTTACACTGATGACCTACTCTGTATAGATGTAGTTCCACCTAGCCTTACACTGTATAGATGTAGTTCCACCTAGACTTACTCTGTATAGATGTAGTTCCACCTAGACTTACACTGTATAGATGTAGTTCCATCTAGACTTACTCTGTATAGATGTAGTTCCACCTAGACTTACTCTGTATAGATGTAGTTCCACTTAGCCCTGATGACTTACTCTGTATAGATGTAGTTCCACCTAGACTTACTCTGTATAGATGTAGTTCCACCTAGACTTACACTGCATAGATGTAGTTCCACCTAGACTTACTCTGTATAGATGTAGTTCCACCTAGCCCTGATGACTTGATCTGTATTGATGTAGTTCCACCTAGACTTACTCTGTATAGATGTAGTTCCACCTAGCCCTGATGACTTACTCTGTATAGATGTAGTTCCACCTAGCCCTGATGACTTACTCTGTATAGATGTAGTTCCACCTAGCCCTGATGACTTACTCTGTATAGATGTAGTTCCACCTAGCCCTGATGGCTTACTCTGTATAGATGTAGTTCCACCTAGCCCTGATGACTTACTCTGTATAGATGTAGTTCCACCTAGCCCTGATGACTTACTCTGTATAGATGTAGTTCCACCTAGATTTACTCTGTATCGATGTAGTTCCACCTAGCCCTGATGACTTACTCTGTATAGATGTAGTTCCACCTAGCCCTGATGACTTACTCTGTATAGATGTAGTTCCACCTAGCCCTGATGGCTTACTCTGTATAGATGTAGTTCCACCTAGCCCTGATGACTTACTCTGTATAGATGTAGTTCCACCTAGCCCTGATGACTTACTCTGTATAGATGTAGTTCCACCTAGATTTACTCTGTATCGATGTAGTTCCACCTAGCCCTGATGACTTGCTCTGTATAGATGTAGTTCCACCTAGCCCTGATGACTTACTCTGTATAGATGTAGTTCCACCTAGCCCTGATGAAGTCCCAGGCCAGGGGCATCCCCACCACGTTACCAGCGATGTAGTTGATGGTGGAGGTGCAGTCCTGCTTTCGGATCTTAGCTGGATCCAGGGAATAATCCAGATACCTGTTTCAACACAAAAAAGGGATTTGTGACGTGACCTAAGTCCGATTTTTTACCTGATGGTGTTGCTCTAAACATGCACAAACACAGCCTTTTAAAAGCGCAGGGCTTGTGATGTCATTTTTCATTTTAGAGGAATAATTGTTCTCATGCAGGAATGTATAGATACACAGCTGTAATCACTCTTAGATATTTACCCATAAAGACACACAGTTGTAATCGCTCTTAGATATTTACCCATAAAGACACACAGCTGTAATCGCTCTTAGACATTTACCCATAAAGACACACAGCTGTAATCGCTCTTAGATATTTACCCATAAAGACACACAGCTGTAATCACTCTTAGACATTTACCCATAAAGACACACAGCTGTAATCACTCTTAGAGACCCATAAAGACACACAGCTGTAATCACTCTTAGAGACCCATAAAGACACACAGCTGTAATCACTCTTAGAGATTTACCCATAAAGACACACAGCTGTAATCACTCTTAGAGATTTACCCATAAAGACACACAGCTGTAATCGCTCTTAGATATTTACCCATAAAGACACACAGCTGTAATCACTCTTAGAGATTTACCCATAAAGACACACAGCTGTAATCACTCTTAGATATTTACCCATAAAGACACACAGCTGTAATCACTCTTAGAGACCCATAAAGACACACAGCTGTAATCACTCTTAGAGACCCATAAAGACACACAGCTGTAATCACTCTTAGAGATTTACCCATAAAGACACACAGCTGTAATCACTCTTAGAGATTTACCCATAAAGACACACAGCTGTAATCGCTCTTAGATATTTACCCATAAAGACACACAGCTGTAATCGCTCTTAGAGATTTACCCATAAAGACACACAGCTGTAATCACTCTTAGAGATTTACCCATAAAGACACACAGCTGTAATCACTCTTAGAGACCCATAAAGACACACAGCTGTAATCACTCTTAGAGATTTACCCATAAAGACACACAGCTGTAATCACTCTTAGAGACCCATAAAGACACACAGCTGTAATCGCTCTTAGAGATTTACCCATAAAGACACACAGCTGTAATCACTCTTAGAGACCCATAAAGACACACAGCTGTAATCACTCTTAGAGACCCATAAAGACACACAGCTGTAATCGCTCTTAGAGATTTACCCATAAAGACACACAGCTGTAATCACTCTTAGAGACCCATAAAGACACACAGCTGTAATCGCTCTTAGAGATTTACCCATAAAGACACACAGCTGTAATCACTCATAGATATTTACCCATAAAGACACACAGCTGTAATCACTCTTAGAGATTTACCCATAAAGACACATAGCTGTAATCGCTGCCAAAGATGATTCTAACATGCATTGACTCAGGGGTGTGAATACTTTTGTAAATGAGATATTTATAAAAACATGTTTTCACTTTGTCATTGTGGGTTATTGTGTGTTTATGGGTGAGAAACAAATATAAATCTTGAATCCATTTTGAATTCTGTCTGTAACAACAACATGTGGATGAAGGGGTATGAATACTCTCTGAAGGCACATGAGGAGAAAGAGGAAATCTCTACCTATCTATTGATGTAAATATATCCCCTGTCTCATTCCCAATCTGTCCACTAGATAGCAGTAGGGGATCACATGACATGTCTTAGCCACTTGAAACCAGTTTCATCTGTTTTGGGTAGTGAGTGAGTCACTGCGCCAAAATGACTGCCATCTTAAAATGACCCTTTCGAGTTACAGAGTGAAACATCTCCAAATAACACTTAGACAGGTGAGGACACGTGTCTTTTCCTGTTGTAAACCAGTGAGACGGATCAACACGTGGAGGATGAATACACCGATGATGTGGACGGAGAAGGGAATGCATTGCTTTACAGTGACCATTAGGGTGGACCCTTTCCATGCAGACTAAACCTTGGCACTTTTTTATGACATCACCAGCAGTAAGATTTGAGTTTCCAAAAAGACAGCTTTCACTTTCTATGTTCAGACAACAAATAAACGAATGAGTTGTTACCGGGTCCAAAACAACGGCTCAGAGTTGAACAGGATAAAGGTCTAGCGTCACTCCAACTTAAGTGTTGTGTGGTTTGGTTCACGAAACCAGACCTTTTCTTCAACAAAACACAAGATGAAGTGGTTCTGAGTGTTAGCTCCTGCTGAGGATTCTGTACCTACCTGTTCAGCAGCCATGGTACCTTAGTACAGACCAGGGAGGACCTCAGCTTGGCAGCCTCTGTACCTACCTGTTCAGCAGGGACCTTAGTACAGACCAGGGAGGACCTCAGCTTGGCAGCCTCTGTACCTACCTGTTCAGAAGCCATGGGACCTTAGTACAGGCCAGGGAGGACCTCAGCTTGGCAGCCTCTGTACCTACCTGTTCAGCAGGGACCTTAGTACAGGCCAGGGAGGACCTCAGCTTGGCAGCCTCTGTACCTACCTGTTCAGAAGCCATGGGACCTTAGTACAGGCCAGGGAGGACCTCAGCTTGGCAGCCTCTGTACCTACCTGTTCAGCAGCCATGGGACCTTAGTACAGGCCAGGGAGGACCTCAGCTTGGCAGCCTCTGTGGCTACTGTGGCATTCTTGAACATCTGCCAGGCGAAGTCCCATTCCGCCACCCCTCCTGCTGCGATAGCGTTACAGTACACTGTTGTCTTCAGGTTGGGGTGAATCCTGTCAATAAAGAGTTGCATAAACACAAAATCAGCATCATTGAAGAGAAGGAAAACAATCACGTTAACTCTAAACATCCTTAGGGTTTCTGCTTCCCATAATTACCAGTTGGAGGAGTCCCGGTTTTCCTACTTATTCCTTCCTGATTCCAGGAATCCTTCAGCTGGGATTTCTGGTAAACCTGGGAATTTTGGGAAAGACCCAGGATATGGAAACCCAAATAATTGTGCTTCGTACTCACGGGTTGTGGTCTGGGTTCAGCATCCACTCTCTGAACCAATCGCTGGTGAGAACCCTGCAGCGCTCCACTCCCATACGACACGCAAAGGATATGGCGTTGATCTGGTTGTATCTGAGAGATAGGAGAGACAAGAGGGACAGGGCTGTGGAACGGCTCACTACACATTATGGTAATATTGATCTGGTTGTATCTGAGAGATAGGAGAGACAAGAGGGACAGGGCTGTGGAACGGCTCACTACACATTATGGTAATATTGATCTGGTTGTATCTGAGAGATAGGAGAGACAAGAGGGACAGGGCTGTGGAACGGCTCACAACACATTATGGTAATATCTAAGGGTTCATCCCAAATAGCACCCTATTCCCTATGTAGTGCACTCCTTTTGAAAACAGACCGATAATGTGTATTTACTGTTGTAAGAGAAGCGACAGAAAGATATATTTACAAATACAATTATGTATCTTAATTTGTTTAAAATAACATTTCATTTGAAAAACAGAGTTGTTACTGGTCGTTGTGTCCAGTGGGGACTCTGGTCCAATCAACCGTTATGGTCCTGAAGTACTCAAACAGGGGGGTGATCTGCATCTTCAGGTAACCCTGGGAGACAAACAGTATGAACCAATCAGACCTGTTGTTTCAGGTAACCCTGGGAGACAAACAGTATGAACCAATCAGACCTGTTGTTTCAGCTAAGCCTGGGAGAAATACAGTATGAACCAATCAGACCTGTTGTTTCAGGTAACCCTGGGAGACAAACAGTATGAACCAATCAGACCTGTTGTTTCAGCTAAGCCTGGGAGAAATACAGTATGAACCAATCAGACCTGTTGTTTCAGGTAACCCTGCGAGACAAACAGTATGAACCAATCAGACCTGTTGTTTCAGCTAAGCCTGGGGGAACAGCACTGAATTTGTTAGTTCTTTGTTATGATCTTTGTTATGTCCTCTATGTCCTCTATGTAGATCTTTGTTATGTCCTCTATGTCCTCTATGTCCTCTATGTTGGTCTTTGTTATGTCCTCTATGTAGATCTTTGTTATGTCCTCTATGTCCTCTATGTTGATCTTTGTTATGTCCTCTATGTCCTCTATGTTGATCTTTGTTATGTCCTCTATGTAGATCTTTGTTATGTCCTCTATGTCCTCTATGTTGATCTTTGTTATGTCCTCTATGTAGATCTTTGTTATGTCCTCTATGTTGGTCTTTGTTATGTCCTCTATGTTGGTCTTTGTTATGTCCTCTATGTCCTCTATGTTGATCTTCATTATGTCCTCTATGTCCTCTATGTTGATCTTTGTTATGTCCTCTATGTTGATCTTTGTTATGTCCTCTATGTTGATCTTCATTATGTCCTCACCTGTTGTTTCAGCTAAGCCTGGGGGAACAGCACTGAATTTGTTAGTTCTTTGTTATGATCTTTGTTATGTCCTCTATGTCCTCTATGTAGATCTTTGTTATGTCCTCTATGTCCTCTATGTCCTCTATGTTGGTCTTTGTTATGTCCTCTATGTTGATCTTTGTTATGTCCTCTATGTCCTCTATGTTGATCTTTGTTATGTCCTCTATGTCCTCTATGTTGATCTTTGTTATGTCCTCTATGTAGATCTTTGTTATGTCCTCTATGTCCTCTATGTTGATCTTTGTTATGTCCTCTATGTAGATCTTTGTTATGTCCTCTATGTTGGTCTTTGTTATGTCCTCTATGTTGGTCTTTGTTATGTCCTCTATGTCCTCTATGTTGATCTTCATTATGTCCTCTATGTCCTCTATGTTGATCTTTGTTATGTCCTCTATGTTGATCTTTGTTATGTCCTCTATGTTGATCTTCATTATGTCCTCTATGTCCTCTATGTTGATCTTTGTTATGTCCTCTATGTTGATCTTTGTTATGTCCTCTATGTAGATCTTTGTTATGTCCTCTATGTCCTCTATGTTGATCTTTGTTATGTCCTCTATGTCCTCTATGTTGATCTTTGTTATGTCCTCTATGTTGATCTTTGTTATGTCCTCTATGTCCTCTATGTTGATCTTTGTTATGTCCTCTATGTCCTCTATGTTGATCTTCATTATGTCCTCTATGTCCTCTATGTTGATCTTTGTTATGTCCTCTATGTTGATCTTTGTTATGTCCTCTATGTTGATCTTCATTATGTCCTCTATGTCCTCTATGTTGATCTTTGTTATGTCCTCTATGTTGATCTTTGTTATGTCCTCTATGTCCTCTATGTTGATCTTTGTTATGTCCTCTATGTCCTCTATGTTGATCTTTGTTATGTCCTCTATGTTGGTCTTTGTTATGTCCTCTATGTCCTCTATGTTGATCTTTGTTATGTCCTCTATGTTGGTCTTTCTTATGTCCTCTATGTTGGTCTTTGTTATGTCCTCTATGTTGGTCTTTGTTATGTCCTCTATGTCCTCTATGTTGGTCTTTGTTATGTCCTCTATGTCCTCTATGTTGGTCTTTGTTATGTCCTCTATGTTGATCTTTGTTATGTCCTCTATGTCCTCTATGTTGGTCTTTGTTATGTCCTCTATGTCCTCTATGTTGGTCTTTGTTATGTCCTCTGTGTTGATCTTTGTTATGTCCTCTATGTTGGTCTTTGTTATGTCCTCTATGTAGATCTTTGTTATGTCCTCTATGTCCTCTATGTTGATCTTTGTTATGTCCTCTATGTCCTCTATGTTGATCTTTGTTATGTCCTCTATGTTGGTCTTTGTTATGTCCTCTATGTCCTCTATGTTGATCTTTGTTATGTCCTCTATGTTGGTCTTTCTTATGTCCTCTATGTTGGTCTTTGTTATGTCCTCTATGTCCTCTATGTTGATCTTTGTTATGTCCTCTATGTTGATCTTTGTTATGTCCTCTATGTTGATCTTCATTATGTCCTCTATGTCCTCTATGTTGATCTTTGTTATGTCCTCTATGTTGATCTTTGTTATGTCCTCTATGTAGATCTTTGTTATGTCCTCTATGTCCTCTATGTTGATCTTTGTTATGTCCTCTATGTCCTCTATGTTGATCTTTGTTATGTCCTCTATGTTGATCTTTGTTATGTCCTCTATGTCCTCTATGTTGATCTTTGTTATGTCCTCTATGTCCTCTATGTTGATCTTCATTATGTCCTCTATGTCCTCTATGTTGATCTTTGTTATGTCCTCTATGTTGATCTTTGTTATGTCCTCTATGTTGATCTTCATTATGTCCTCTATGTCCTCTATGTTGATCTTTGTTATGTCCTCTATGTTGATCTTTGTTATGTCCTCTATGTCCTCTATGTTGATCTTTGTTATGTCCTCTATGTCCTCTATGTTGATCTTTGTTATGTCCTCTATGTTGGTCTTTGTTATGTCCTCTATGTCCTCTATGTTGATCTTTGTTATGTCCTCTATGTTGGTCTTTCTTATGTCCTCTATGTTGGTCTTTGTTATGTCCTCTATGTTGGTCTTTGTTATGTCCTCTATGTCCTCTATGTTGGTCTTTGTTATGTCCTCTATGTCCTCTATGTTGGTCTTTGTTATGTCCTCTATGTTGATCTTTGTTATGTCCTCTATGTCCTCTATGTTGGTCTTTGTTATGTCCTCTATGTCCTCTATGTTGGTCTTTGTTATGTCCTCTGTGTTGATCTTTGTTATGTCCTCTATGTTGGTCTTTGTTATGTCCTCTATGTAGATCTTTGTTATGTCCTCTATGTCCTCTATGTTGATCTTTGTTATGTCCTCTATGTCCTCTATGTTGATCTTTGTTATGTCCTCTATGTTGGTCTTTGTTATGTCCTCTATGTCCTCTATGTTGATCTTTGTTATGTCCTCTATGTTGGTCTTTCTTATGTCCTCTATGTTGGTCTTTGTTATGTCCTCTATGTTGGTCTTTGTTATGTCCTCTATGTCCTCTATGTTGGTCTTTGTTATGTCCTCTATGTCCTCTATGTTGGTCTTTGTTATGTCCTCTATGTTGATCTTTGTTATGTCCTCTATGTCCTCTATGTTGGTCTTTGTTATGTCCTCTATGTCCTCTATGTTGGTCTTTGTTATGTCCTCTGTGTTGATCTTTGTTATGTCCTCTATGTTGGTCTTTGTTATGTCCTCTATGTAGATCTTTGTTATGTCCTCTATGTCCTCTATGTTGATCTTTGTTATGTCCTCTATGTCCTCTATGTTGATCTTTGTTATGTCCTCTATGTTGATCTTTGTTATGTCCTCTATGTCCTCTATGTTGATCTTTGTTATGTCCTCTATGTTGGTCTTTGTTATGTCCTCTATGTTGGTCTTTGTTATGTCCTCTATGTCCTCTATGTTGATCTTTGTTATGTCCTCTATGTCCTCTATGTTGATCTTTGTTATGTCCTCTATGTTGATCTTTGTTATGTCCTCTATGTCCTCTATGTTGATCTTTGTTATGTCCTCTATGTAGATCTTTGTTATGTCCTCTATGTTGGTCTTTGTTATGTCCTCTATGTTGGTCTTTGTTATGTCCTCTATGTCCTCTATGTTGATCTTCATTATGTCCTCTATGTCCTCTATGTTGATCTTTGTTATGTCCTCTATGTTGATCTTTGTTATGTCCTCTATGTTGATCTTCATTATGTCCTCTATGTCCTCTATGTTGATCTTTGTTATGTCCTCTATGTTGATCTTTGTTATGTCCTCTATGTAGATCTTTGTTATGTCCTCTATGTCCTCTATGTTGATCTTTGTTATGTCCTCTATGTCCTCTATGTTGATCTTTGTTATGTCCTCTATGTTGATCTTTGTTATGTCCTCTATGTCCTCTATGTTGATCTTTGTTATGTCCTCTATGTCCTCTATGTTGATCTTCATTATGTCCTCTATGTCCTCTATGTTGATCTTTGTTATGTCCTCTATGTTGATCTTTGTTATGTCCTCTATGTTGATCTTCATTATGTCCTCTATGTCCTCTATGTTGATCTTTGTTATGTCCTCTATGTTGATCTTTGTTATGTCCTCTATGTCCTCTATGTTGATCTTTGTTATGTCCTCTATGTCCTCTATGTTGATCTTTGTTATGTCCTCTATGTTGGTCTTTGTTATGTCCTCTATGTCCTCTATGTTGATCTTTGTTATGTCCTCTATGTTGGTCTTTCTTATGTCCTCTATGTTGGTCTTTGTTATGTCCTCTATGTTGGTCTTTGTTATGTCCTCTATGTCCTCTATGTTGGTCTTTGTTATGTCCTCTATGTCCTCTATGTTGGTCTTTGTTATGTCCTCTATGTTGATCTTTGTTATGTCCTCTATGTCCTCTATGTTGGTCTTTGTTATGTCCTCTATGTCCTCTATGTTGATCTTTGTTATGTCCTCTATGTTGATCTTTGTTATGTCCTCTATGTTGGTCTTTGTTATGTCCTCTATGTTGGTCTTTGTTATGTCCTCTATGTCCTCTATGTTGGTCTTTGTTATGTCCTCTATGTCCTCTATGTTGATCTTTGTTATGTCCTCTATGTTGATCTTTGTTATGTCCTCTATGTCCTCTATGTTGGTCTTTGTTATGTCCTCTATGTTGATCTTTGTTATGTCCTCTATGTTGATCTTTGTTATGTCCTCTATGTCCTCTATGTAGATCTTTGTTATGTCCTCTATGTTGGTCTTTGTTATGTCCTCTATGTCCTCTATGTTGGTCTTTGTTATGTCCTCTATGTTGGTCTTTGTTATGTCCTCTGTGTTGATCTTTGTTATGTCCTCTATGTCCTCTATGTTGGTCTTTGTTATGTCCTCTATGTTGATCTTTGTTATGTCCTCTATGTCCTCTATGTTGGTCTTTGTTATGTCGTCTATGTCCTCTGTGTTGATCTTTGTTATGTCCTCTATGTTGATCTTTGTTATGTCCTCTATGTCCTCTGTGTTGATCTTTGTTATGTCCTCTGTGTGTTGTTGTTGATCTTTGTCATTTTCTCATGCACTATAACCATAATCAATAACAGCAGTGTTTCACAATTGCCATCAGACTCCAGTATTCCAGAGAACATAATGATCTGATTATATTGTGGTTGTATTAGCCCATGAGACAAATACTGACATGTTGTAAGTTGTTCTATGTCATTTTCTTACGTACGAAAACTATGTTCAGTTAAAGATGATACTAGAGCTTCATGGCTTCACTAGAGGCCAATATTTCAGACTAAATCATAGTATTACTATATTATATTGTCTATTTAGGGTAGCAGAATTACAGTAACCTTTTAAAACATTCCCGGGTTTTGCAGGGAATCTATAATCCTTCTAACAGGATTTCTGGAAAACCAGGAGAATTTGGGACGACGACAGATCTTTTGCAACTGTAAATGAATGATATATCATATTATAGTGAGAACCCACCTGTAGCACCCCGTATGCCTGTCCACGGTCGAACATGAGGATATAGTAGTTGAGATTCCTGAGAGCTGACTCCCAGGGGATGTAGTCTCTCTCCTGAGACAGGTACCTGGTAATATATAATATAAGAACTGACTCCCAGGGGACGGAGTCTCTCTCCTGAGACAGGTACCTGGTAATATATAATATAAGAACTGACTCCCAGGGGATGTAGTCTCTCTCCTGAGACAGGTACCTGGTAATATATAATATAAGAACTGACTCCCAGGGGATGTAGTCTCTCTCCTGAGACAGGTACCTGGTAATATATAATATAAGAACTGACTCCCAGGGGATGTAGTCTCTCTCCTGAGACAGGTACCTGGTAATATATAATATAAGAACTGACTCCCAGGGGATGTAGTCTCTCTCCTGAGACAGGTACCTGGTAATATATAATATAAGAACTGACTCCCAGGGGACGGAGTCTCTCTCCTGAGACAGGTACCTGGTAATATATAATATAAGAACTGACTCCCAGGGGACGGAGTCTCTCTCCTGAGACAGGTACCTGGTAATATATAATATAAGAACTGACTCCCAGGGGACGGAGTCTCTCTCCTGAGACAGGTACCTGGTAATATATAATATAAGAACTGACTCCCAGGGGACGGAGTCTCTCTCCTGAGACAGGTACCTGGTAATATATAATATAAGAATTGACTCCCAGGGGACGGAGTCTCTCTCCTGAGACAGGTACCTGGTAATATATAATCTGTATAGTAGAATATATTACTCTAGTTACCTGGTGGTCCTCAGAGCTAATGTCGTGTTGATCACCTTGGCCCTGGAAACACACAACAATATGACAGCACAACCGCATCAGCTTCCAGCTTCCACACAGTTTACCAGGAAATACAGTAGGTGGGGGGGAGTAAGAAAGAGCTTTACCTGGCCAGATTGAAGGCATCATCCACTATTTGAGCTCTGTTAATTAAAGGAATGACCTGCACACAGAAGTTCTGATGTTACATTGCGTCATATGGAATCATACTCTGATAGGTAATATCCACATAAGATTGGATTAATAACGTATACTGACCGTGTGGTCTGTGGTGAGCTGGTTGAGGAGTCGTTCCCAGTTGTCCATGTCGTAGTTAACCCTGTAATAGCCAGACACATTGAGGTTGGCCAGAACCCACTCAGATCCTGCTGTTGTCATGGGGGGGTGTCTGTCTGTTGGAGGAAAGCAACACACTGGTCACAGAAAGGCAACATTCTGCAAGATTTTACAAAATTCACTGGTTTTCCAGAATATCCTGGTTAGAGGATTCCCTGACTTCCTGCTAATTCCCAAGTAATTCCATGAAAACAGGGACTTTTTGGGAAAGCTTGGTCTCAAGTTAGGATTCAACACAGAACTTCCTGTTACGATGAACAATAACATGACCTGGCCATGTCCATTAGTCCAGGGACATCTCCACTGATACCCATGGACCTGTTCATTAGTCCAGGGACATCTCCACTGATACCCATGGACCTGTTCATTAGTCAGTAGTCCAGGGAAATCTCCACTGATACCCATGGACCTGTCCATTAGTCATTAGTCCAGGGACATCTCCACTGATACCCATGGACCTGTTCATTAGTCAGTAGTCCAGGGAAATCTCCACTGATACCCATGGACCTGTTCATTAGTCCAGGGACATCTCCACTGATACCCATGGACCTGTTCATTAGTCAGTAGTCCAGGGACATCTCCACTGATACCCATGGACCTGTCCATTAGTCATTAGTCCAGGGACATCTCCACTGATACCCATGGACCTGTTCATTAGTCCAGGGACATCTCCACTGACACACATGGGCCTGTCCATTAGTCATTAGTCCAGGGACATCTCCACTGACACACATGGGCCTGTCCATTAGTCATTAGTCCAGGGACATCTCCACTGATACCCATGGACCTGTTCATTAGTCCAGGGACATCTCCACTGATACCCATGGACCTGTTTATTAGTCCAGGAACATCTCACCTGATACCCATGGACCTGTTCATTAGTCATTAGTCCAGGGACATCTCCACTGATACCCATGGACCTGTACATTAGTCCAGGGACATCTCAACTAATACCCATGGACCTGTCCATTAATCATTAGTCCAGGGACATCTCAACTGATACCCATGGACCTGTCCATTAGGCATTAGTCCAGGGACATCTCCACTGATACCCATGGACCTGTCCATTAGTCATTAGTCCAGGGACATCTCCACTGATACCCATGGACCTGTACATTAGTCCAGGGACATCTCCACTGATACCCATGGGCCTGTCCATTAGTCATTAGTCCAGAGACATCTCCACTGATACCCATGGACCTGTCCATTAGTCCAGGGACATCTCCACTTATACCCATGCAGGACTTCATTTGACACAAACACTGGCATTAGAAATACCTGTTTCCTGAAGAAGCCAGTGTTGCTCTCTCTCAACTCCTCCCTTCATCCATTTGATGGGGACCAACCAGGTGTAACTAAAAAGACATGGGAACAGGATGGTCAGGTGACAGAATTAAAGATTATTTGGGGGTTTATCATCATGACCTTATTGTTGAATGATCATGACCCAAGCTGAACGAACCCCCCTCCTTAACACCAGGATGTACTAACCTGTCCTTAACCCTAGGCTGTACAAACCCCTCCTTAACCCCAGACTATACTAGCCCCTCCTTAACCCCAGTCTAAACTAACCCCAGGCTGTACTAACCCCTCCTTAACCCCAGGCTGAACTAACCCCTCCTTAAACACAGGCTGTACTAACCCCAGGCTGTACTAACCCCTCCTTAACCCCAGTATGTACAAACCCCTCCTTAACCCCAGACTGTACTAACCTGTCATTAACCACAGGCTGTACTAACCCCAGGCTGTACTAACCCCTCCTTAACCCCAGGCTGTACTAACCCCAGGCTGTACTAATCCCTCCTTAACCCCAGGCAGTACTCACCCCAGGCTGTACTAACCCCAGGAAATACTAACCCCTCCTTAACCCCAGGCTGTACTAACACCAGGCTGTACTAACCCCTCCTTAACCCCAGACTGTACTAACCCCTCCTTATCCCCAGTCTAAACTAACCCCAGGCTGTACTAACCCCTCCTTAAACCCAGGCTGTACAAACCCCTCCTTAACACCAGTCTAAACTAACCCCAGGCTGTACTAACCCCTCCTTAAACCCAGGCTGTACTAACCCCTCCTTATCCCCAGTCTAAACTAACCCTAGGCTGTACAAACCCCTCCTTAACCCCAGACTATACTAGCCCCTCCTTATCCCCAGTCTAAACTAACCCCAGTATGTACTAACCCGTCCTTAACCCCAGTATGTACAAACCCCTCCTTAACCCCAGGCTGTACAAACCCCTCCTTAACCCCAGACTATACTAACCCCTCCTTATCCCCAGTCTAAACTAACCCCAGGCTGTACTAACCCCTCCTTAACCCCAGGCTGTACTAACCCCTCCTTAAACCCAGGCTGTACTAACCCCTCCTTAACCCCAGACTATACTAACCCATCCTTAACCTCAGACTATACTAACCCCAGGCTGTACCAACCCCTCCTTAACCCCAGACTATACTAACCACAGGCTGTACTAACCCCAGTATGTACTAACCCCTCCTCAACCCCAGGCTGTACTAACCCCTTCTTAACCCCAGACTGTACCAACCCCTCCTTAACCCCAGACAATACTAACCCCAGGCTGTACCAACCCCTCCTTAACCTCAGGCTGAACTAACCCCTCCTTAACCCCAGACTATACTAACCCCAGGATGTACTAACCTGTCCTTAACCCTAGGCTGTACAAACCCCTCCTTAACCCCAGACTATACTAGCCCCTCCTTATCCCCAGTCTAAACTAACCCCAGTATGTACTAACCCGTCCTTAACCCCAGTATGTACAAACCCCTCCTTAACCCCAGGCTGTACAAACCCCTCCTTAACCCCAGACTATACTAACCCCTCCTTATCCCCAGTCTAAACTAACCCCAGGCTGTACTAACCCCTCCTTAACCCCAGGCTGTACTAACCCCTCCTTAAACCCAGGCTGTACTAACCCCTCCTTAACCCCAGACTATACTAACCCATCCTTAACCTCAGACTATACTAACCCCAGGCTGTACCAACCCCTCCTTAACCCCAGAATATACTAACCACAAGCTGTACTAACCCCAGTATGTACTAACCCCTCCTCAACCCCAGGCTGTACTAACCCCTTCTTAACCCCAGACTGTACCAACCCCTCCTTAACCCCAGACAATACTAACCCCAGGCTGTACCAACCCCTCCTTAACCTCAGGCTGAACTAACCCCTCCTTAACCCCAGACTATACTAACCCCAGGATGTACTAACCTGTCCTTAACCCTAGGCTGTACAAACCCCTCCTTAACCCCAGACTATACTAGCCCCTCCTTAACCCCAGTCTAAACTAACCCCAGGCTGTACTAACCCCTCCTTAACCCCAGGCTGTACTAACCCCTCCTTAAACCCAGGCTGTACTAACCCCAGGCTGTACTAACCCCTCCTTAACCCCAGGCTGTACTAACCCCTCCTTAACCCCAGTATGTACAAACCCCTCCTTAACCCCAGACTGTGCTAACCCGTCCTTAACCCCAGGCTGTACTAACCCCAGGCTGTACTAATCCCTCCTTAACCCCAGGCTGTACTAACCCCAGGCTGTACTAACCCCAGGCTGTACTAATCCCTCCTCAACCCCAGGCTGGACTAACCCCAGGCTGTACTAACCCCAGGCTGTACTAACCCCTCCTTAACCCCAGGCTGTACTAACCCCAGGCTGTACTAACCCCTCCTTAACCCCAGACTGTACTAACCCCTCCTTATCCCCAGTCTAAACTAACCCCAGGCTGTACTAACCCCTCCTTAAACCCAGGCTGTACAAACCCCTCCTTAACACCAGTCTAAACTAACCCCAGGCTGTACTAACCCGTCCTTAACCCCAGGCTGTACTAACCCCTCCTTAACCCCAGGCTGTACTAACCCCAGGCTGTACTAACCCCTCCTTAACCCCAGGCTGTACTAACCCCTCCTTATCCCCAGTCTAAACTAACCCCAGGCTGTACTAACCCCTCCTTAACCCCAGTGTGTACAAACCCCTCCTTAACCCCAGACTATACTAACCCCTCCTTATCCCCAGTCTAAACTAACCCCAGGCTGTACTAACCCCTCCTTAACCCCAGGCTGTACTAACCCCTCCTTAAACCCAGGCTGTACTAACCCCTCCTTAACCCCAGACTATACTAACCCATCCTTAACCTCAGACTATACTAACCCCAGGCTGTACCAACCCCTCCTTAACCTCAGGCTGAACTAACCCCTCCTTAACCCCAGACTATACTAGCCCCTCCTTAACCCCAGTCTAAACTAACCCCAGGCTGTACTAACCCCTCCTTAACCCCAGGCTGTACTAACCCCTCCTTAAACCCAGGCTGTACTAACCCCAGGCTGTACTAACCCCTCCTTAACCCCAGTATGTACAAACCCCTCCTTAACCCCAGACTGTACTAACCCGTCATTAACCACAGGCTGTACTAACCCCAGGCTGTACTAACCCCTCCTTAACCCCAGGCTGTACTAACCCCAGGCTGTACTAATCCCTCCTTAACCCCAGGCAGTACTAACCCCAGGCTGTACTAACCCCAGGCTGTACTAACCCCTCCTTAACCCCAGGCTGTACTAACCCCAGGCTGTACTAACCCCTCCTTAACCCCAGACTGTACTAACCCCTCCTTATCCCCAGTCTAAACTAACTCCAGGCTGTACTAACCCCTCCTTAAACCCAGGCTGTACAAACCCCTCCTTAACACCAGTCTAAACTAACCCCAGGCTGTACTAACCCCTCCTTAAACCCAGGCTGTACTAACCCCTCCTTATCCCCAGTCTAAACTAACCCTAGGCTGTACAAACCCTCCTTAACCCCAGACTATACTAGCCCCTCCTTATCCCCAGTGTAAACTAACCCCAGTATGTACTAACCCGTCCTTAACCCCAGGCTGTACTAACCCCTCCTTAAACCCAGGCTGTACTAACCCCAGGCTGTACTAACCCCTCCTTAACCCCAGTATGTACAAACCCCTCCTTAACCCCAGACTGTACTAACCCGTCATTAACCACAGGCTGTACTAACCCCAGGCTGTACTAACCCCTCCTTAACCCCAGGCTGTACTAACCCCAGGCTGTACTAATCCCTCCTTAACCCCAGGCAGTACTAACCCCAGGCTGTACTAACCCCAGGCTGTACTAACCCCTCCTTAACCCCAGGCTGTACTAACCCCTCCTTAACCCCAGACTGTACTAACCCCTCCTTATCCCCGGTCTAAACTAACTCCAGGCTGTACTAACCCCTCCTTAAACCCAGGCTGTACAAACCCCTCCTTAACACCAGTCTAAACTAACCCCAGGCTGTACTAACCCCTCCTTAAACCCAGGCTGTACTAACCCCTCCTTATCCCCAGTCTAAACTAACCCTAGGCTGTACAAACCCCTCCTTAACCCCAGACTATACTAGCCCCTCCTTATCCCCAGTGTAAACTAACCCCAGTATGTACTAACCCGTCCTTAACCCCAGTATGTACAAACCCCTCCTTAACCCCAGGCTGTACAAACCCCTCCTTAACCTCAGACTATACTAACCCCTCCTTATCCCCAGTCTAAACTAACCCCAGGCTGTACTAACCCCTCCTTAACCCCAGGCTGTACTAACCCCTCCTTAAACCCAGGCTGTACTAACCCCTCCTTAACCCCAGACTATACTAACCCATCCTTAACCTCAGACTATACTAACCCCAGGCTGTACCAACCCCTCCTTAACCCCAGAATATACTAACCACAAGCTGTACTAACCCCAGTATGTACTAACCCCTCCTCAACCCCAGGCTGTACTAACCCCTTCTTAACCCCAGACTGTACCAACCCCTCCTTAACCCCAGACAATACTAACCCCAGGCTGTACCAACCCCTCCTTAACCTCAGGCTGAACTAACCCCTCCTTAACCCCAGACTATACTAACCCCAGGATGTACTAACCTGTCCTTAACCCTAGGCTGTACAAACCCCTCCTTAACCCCAGACTGTACTAGCCCCTCCTTAACCCCAGTCTAAACTAACCCCAGGCTGTACTAACCCCTCCTTAACCCCAGGCTGTACTAACCCCTCCTTAACCCCAGTATGTACAAACCCCTCCTTAACCCCAGACTGTGCTAACCCATCCTTAACCCCAGGCTGTACTAACCCCAGGCTGTACTAATCCCTCCTTAACCCCAGGCTGTACTAACCCCAGGCTGTACTAACCCCAGGCTGTACTAATCCCTCCTCAACCCCAGGCTGTACTAACCCCAGGCTGTACTAACCCCAGGCTGTACTAACCCCTCCTTAACCCCAGGCTGTACTAACCCCAGGCTGTACTAACCCCTCCTTAACCCCAGACTGTACTAACCCCTCCTTATCCCCAGTCTAAACTAACCCCAGGCTGTACTAACCCCTCCTTAAACCCAGGCTGTACAAACCCCTCCTTAACACCAGTCTAAACTAACCCCAGGCTGTACTAACCCGTCCTTAACCCCAGGCTGTACTAACCCCTCCTTAACCCCAGGCTGTACTAACCCCAGGCTGTACTAACCCCTCCTTAACCCCAGGCTGTACTAACCCCTCCTTATCCCCAGTCTAAACTAACCCCAGGCTGTACTAACCCCTCCTTAACCCCAGTATGTACAAACCCCTCCTTAACCCCAGTATGTACAAACCCCTCCTTAACCCCAGACTATACTAACCCCTCCTTATCCCCAGTCTAAACTAACCCCAGGCTGTACTAACCCCTCCTTAACCCCAGGCTGTACTAACCCCTCCTTAAACCCAGGCTGTACTAACCCCTCCTTAACCCCAGACTATACTAACCCATCCTAAACCTCAGACTATACTAACCCCAGGCTGTACCAACCCCTCCTTAACCCCAGACTATACTAACCACAGGCTGCACTAACCCCAGTATGTAGAAACCCCTCCTCAACCCCAGGCTGTACTAACCCCTTCTTAACCCCAGACTGTACCAACCCCTCCTTAACCCCAGACAATACTAACCCTAGGCTGTACCAACCCCTCCTTAACCTCAGGCTGAACTAACCCCTCCTTAACCCCAGACTATACTAACCCCAGGCTGTACTAACCCCTCCTTAACCCCAGGCTGTACTAACCCCTCCTTAACCCCAGGCTGAACTAACCCCTCTTTAACCCCAGACTATACTAACCCCAGGCTGTACTAACCCCAGACTATACTAACCACGGGCTGTACTAACCCCTCCTTAACCCCAGGCTGTACTAACCCCAGGCTGTACTAACCCCAGACTATACTAACCCCAGGCTGTACTAACCCCAGACTATACTAACCACGGGCTGTACTAACCCCTCCTTAACCCCAGGCTGTACTAACCCCAGTATGTACTAACCCCTCCTTAACCCCAGACTATACTAGCCCCTCCTTATCCCCAGTCTAAACTAACCCCATACTATACTAACCCCTCCTTAACCCCAGACTATACTAACCCCTCCTTAACCCCAGGCTGTACTAACCCCAGGTTGTATTAACCGGTCCTTAACCCCAGGCTGTACTAACCCCTCCTTAACCCCAGGCTGTACTAACCCCTCCTTAACCCCAGACTATACTAACCCCTACTTAACCCCAGGCTGTACTAACCCTAACCCTAACCCCTTCTTAACCCCAGACTATACTAACCCCTCCTCAACCCCAGGCTGTACTAACCCCAGGTTGTATTAACCCCTCCTTAACCCCAGGCTGTACTAACCCCAGGCTGTACTAACCCCTCCTTAACCCCAAGCTGTACTAACCCATCCTTAACCCCAGGCTGTACTAACCCCTCCTTAACCCCAGGCTGTACTAATCCCTCCTTAACCCCAGGCTGTACTAACCCCAGGCTGTACTAACCCCTCCTAAACCCCAGGCTGTACTAACCCCAGTATGTAATAACCCCTCCTTAACCCCAGGCTGTACTAACCCCTCCTTAACCCCAGACTGTACTAACCCCAGGCTGTACTAACCCCAGACTATACTAACCCCTCCTTAACCCCAGGCTGTACTAACCCCTCCTTAACCCCAGACTATACTAACCCCTCCTTATCCCCAGTCTAAACTAACCCCAGGCTGTACTAACCCCTCCTTAACCCCAGGCTGTACTAACCCCTCCTTAAACCCAGGCTGCACTAACCCCTCCTTAACCCCAGACTATACTAACCCATCCTTAACCTCAGACTATACTAACCCCAGGCTGTACCAACCCCTCCTTAACCCCAGACTATACTAACCACAGGCTGTACTAACCCCAGTATGTACTAACCCCTCCTCAACCCCAGGCTGTACTAACCCCTTCTTAACCCCAGACTGTACCAACCCCTCCTTAACCCCAGACAATACTAACCCCAGGCTGTACCAACCCCTCCTTAACCTCAGGCTGAACTAACCCCTCCTTAACCCCAGACTATACTAACCCCAGGCTGTACTAACCCCTCCTTAACCCCAGGCTGTACTAACCCCTCCTTAACCCCAGGCTGAACTAACCCCTCTTTAACCCCAGACTATACTAACCCCAGGCTGTACTAACCCCAGACTATACTAACCACGGGCTGTACTAACCCCTCCTTAACCCCGGGCTGTACTAACCCCAGGCTGTACTAACCCCAGACTCTACTAACCCCAGGCTGTACTAACCCCTCCTTAACCCCAGGCTGTACAAACCTCTCCTTAACCCCAGACTATACTAACCCCAGGCTGTGCTAACCCCAGCATGTATTAACCCCTCCTTAACCCAAGGCTAAACTAACCCCTCCTTAACCCCAGACTGTACTAACCCCTCCTTAACTCCAGAGTGTACTAACCCCTCCTTAAGCCCAGGCTGTACTAACCCCAGACTGTACTAACCCCTCCTTAACCCCAGGCTGTACTAACCCCAGTATGTACTAACCCCTCCTTAACCCCAGACTATACTAACCCCTCCTTAACCCCAGTATGTACTAACCCCTCCTCAACCCCAGGCTGTACTAACCCCTCCTTAACCCCAGGCTGTACGTACCCCTCCTTAACCCCAGGCGGTACTAACCCCAGACTATACTAACTCCCCCTTAATTCCAGGCTGTACTAATCCCTCCTTAACACCAGGCTGTACTAACCCCAGACTATACTAACTCCTCCTTAACCCCAGGCTATACTAACCCCTTCTTAACCCCAGGCTGTACTAACCCCTCCTGTACTAACCCCAGGCTGTACTAACCCCAGACTATACTAACCCCTCCTTAACCCCAGGCTGTACTAACCCCTCCTTAACCCCAGACTATACTAACCCCTCCTTATCCCCAGTCTAAACTAACCCCAGGCTGTACTAACCCCTCCTTAACCCCAGGCTGTACTAACCCCTCCTTAAACCCAGGCTGCACTAACCCCTCCTTAACCCCAGACTATACTAACCCATCCTTAACCTCAGACTATACTAACCCCAGGCTGTACCAACCCCTCCTTAACCCCAGACTATACTAACCACAGGCTGTACTAACCCCAGTATGTACAAACCCCTCCTCAACCCCAGGCTGTACTAACCCCTTCTTAACCCCAGACTGTACCAACCCCTCCTTAACCCCAGACAATACTAACCCCAGGCTGTACCAACCCCTCCTTAACCTCAGGCTGAACTAACCCCTCCTTAACCCCAGACTATACTAACCCCAGGCTGTACTAACCCCTCCTTAACCCCAGGCTGTACTAACCCCTCCTTAGTCTAAACCCCTCCCTAGTCTAAACAAACCCCTCCTTAACCCCAGACTATACTAGCCCCTCCTTATCCCCAGTCTAAACTAACCCCATACTATACTAACCCCTCCTTAACCCCAGACTATACTAACCCCTCCTTAACCCCAGGCTGTACTAACCCCAGGTTGTATTAACCCCTCCTTAACCCCAGGCTGTACTAACCCCTCCTTAACCCCAGGCTGTACTAACCCCTCCTTAACCCCAGACTATACTAACCCCTACTTAACCCCAGGCTGTACTAACCCTAACCCTAACCCCTTCTTAACCCCAGACTATACTAACCCCTCCTCAACCCCAGGCTGTACTAACCCCAGGTTGTATTAACCCCTCCTTAACCCCAGGCTGTACTAACCCCAGGCTGTACTAACCCCTCCTTAACCCCAAGCTGTACTAACCCATCCTTAACCCCAGGCTGTACTAACCCCTCCTTAACCCCAGGCTGTACTAATCCCTCCTTAACCCCAGGCTGTACTAACCCCAGGCTGTACTAACCCCTCCTTAACCCCAGGCTGTACTAACCCCAGTATGTAATAACCCCTCCTTAACCCCAGGCTGTACTAACCCCTCCTTAACCCCAGACTGTACTAACCCCAGGCTGTACTAACCCCAGACTATACTAACCCCTCCTTAACCCCAGGCTGTACTAACCCCTCCTTAACCCCAGGCTGTACTAACCCCTCCTTCACCCCAGACTATACTAACCCCTCCTTAACCCCAGACTATACTAACCCGTCCTTAACCCCAGGCTGTACTAACCCCTCCTTAACCCCAGGCTGTACTAACCCCTCCTTAACCCCAGGCTGTACTAACCCCTCCTTCACCCCAGACTATACTAACCCCTCCTTAACCCCAGACTATACTAACCCGTCCTTAACCCCAGGCTGTACTAACCCCTGCTTAACCCCAGTATGTACAAACCCCTCCTTAACCCCAGGCTGTTGGGGGTTAACTAACTGCCTTGTTGTTGGGGGTTAACTAACTGCCTTGCTGTTGGGGGCTAACTAACTGCCTTGTTGTTGGGGGTTAACTAACTGCCTTGCTGTGCTTTGGCAAAGTGGGTGGGGTAATATCCTTCCTGTTTGGCCCTGTCTGGGGGTGTCATCGGATGGGGCCACAGTGTCTCCTGACCTCTCCTGTCTCAGCCTCCAGTATTTATGCTGCAGGAGTTTATGTGTCGGGGGCTAGGGTCAGTTTGTTATATCTGGAGTACTTCTCCTGTCCTATCCGGTGTCCTGTGTGAATTTAAGTATGCTCTCTCTAATTCTCTCTTTCTTTCTCTCTCTCGGAGGACCTGAGCCCTAGGACCATGCCTCAGGACTACCTGACATGATGACTCCTTGCTGTCCCCAGTCCACCTGGCTGTGCTGCTGCTCCAGTTTCAACTGTTCTGCCTGTGATTATTATTATTTGACCATGCTGGTCATTTATGAACATTTGAACATCTTGGCCATGTTCTGTTATAATCTCCACCCGGCACAGCCAGATGAGGACTTGCCTCCCCACATAGCCTGGTTCCTCTATAGGTTTCTTCCTATGTTTTGGCCTTCCTAGGGAGTTTTTCCTAGCCACTGTGCTTCTACACCTGCATTGCTTGCTGTTTGGGGTTTTAGGCTGGGTTTCTGTACAGCACTTTGAGATATCAGCTGATGTACAAAGGGCTATATAAATACATTTGATTTGATTTGATTTGCTGCGGGGGGTTAACTAACTGCCTTGCTGCAGGGGGTGAACTAACTGCCTTGCTGCAGGGGGTTAACTATCTGCCTTGCTGCAGGGGGTTAACTAACTGCCTTGCTGCAGGGGGTCGGTTAACTGCCTTGCTGCAGGGGGTTGGTTAACTGCCTTGCTGCAGGGGGTCGGTTAACTGCCTTGCTGCAGGGGGTTGGTTAACTGCCTTGCTGCAGGGGGTCGGTTAACTGCCTTGCTGCAGGGGGTTGGTTAACTGCCTTGCTGCAGGGGGTTGGTTAACTGCCTTTCTGCAGGGGGTTGGTTAACTGCCTTGCTGCAGGGGGTCGGTTAACTGCCTTGCTGCAGGGGGTTGGTTAACTGCCTTGCTGCAGGGGGTCGGTTAACTGCCTTGCTGCAGGGGGTTGGTTAACTGCCTTGCTGCAGGGGGTTGGTTAAATGCCTTTCTGCAGGGGGTTGGTTAACTGCCTTGCTGCAGGGGGTCGGTTAACTGCCTTGCTGCAGGGGGTTGGTTAACTGCCTTGCTGCAGGGGGTTGGTTAACTGCCTTGCTGCAGGGGGTTGGTTAACTGCCTTGCTGCAGGGGGTTGGTTAACTGCCTTGCTGCAGGGGGTTGGTTAACTGCCTTGCTGCAGGGGGTTGGTTAACTGCCTTGCTGCAGGGGGTTGGTTAACTGCCTTGCTGCAGGGGGTTGGTTAACTGCCTTGCTGCAGGGGGTTGGTTAACTGCCTTGCTGCAGGGGGTTGGTTAACTGCCTTGCTGCAGGGGGTTGGTTAACTGCCTTGCTGCAGGGGGTTGGTTAACTGCCTTGCTGCAGGGGGTTGGTTAACTGCCTTGCTGCAGGGGGTTGGTTAACTGCCTTGCTGCAGGGGGTTGGTTAACTGCCTTGCTGCAGGGGGTTGGTTAACTGCCTTGCTGCAGGGGGTTGGTTAACTGCCTTGCTGCAGGGGGTTGGTTAACTGCCTTGCTGCAGGGGGTTGGTTAACTGCCTTGCTGCAGGGGGTTGGTTAACTGCCTTGCTGCAGGGGGTCGGTTAACTGCCTTGCTGCAGGGGGTTGGTTAACTGCCTTGCTGCAGGGGGTCGGTTAACTGCCTTGCTGCAGGGGGTTGGTTAACTGCCTTGCTGCAGGGGGTTAACTAACTGGCTTGCTGCAGGGGGTTAACTAACTGCCTTGCTGCAGGGGGTTGGTTAACTGCCTTGCTGTTGGGGTTTAGCTGGCTTGGTGTTGGGGGTTATTTGCCTTGCTGTTGGGGGTTAACTGCCTTGCTGTTGGGGTTTAACTACCCTGTTGTTGGGGGTTAACTGCCTTAACTGAACTTCCGGCACCGACAGATGGCCGCCTCGCTTCGCGTTCCTAGGAAACTATGCAGTTTTTTGTTTTTTTATGTGTTATTTCTTACATTGGTACCCCAGGTCATCTTAGGTTTCATTACATACAGTCGAGAAGAACTACTGAATATAAGATCAGCGTCAACTCACCATCAGTACGACCAAGAATATGACTTTCGCGAAGCGGATCCTGTGTTCTGCCTTTCACCCAGGACAACGGAATGGATCCCAGCCGGCGACCCAAAAAAACGACTTCGTAAAAGAGGGAAACGTAGCGGTCTTCTGGTCAGACTCCGGAGATGGGCACATCGTGCACCACTCCCCAGTATACTTCTCGCCAAGGTCCAGTCTCTTGACAACAAGGTTGATGAAATCTGAGCAAGGGTAGCATTTCAGAGGGACATCAGAGACTGTAACGTTCTTTGCTTCACGGAAACATGGCTCACTGGAGAGACGCTATCGGAGTCGGTGCAGCCAGCTGGTTTACCACGCATCGCGTCGACAGAAACAAACATCTTTCTGGTAAAAAGAGGGGCGGGGGCGTATGCCTTATGGCTAACGAGATGTGATGTGGTCACAAAAGCATACAGGAACTCAAGTCCTTCTGTTCACCTGATTTAGAATTCCTCACAATCAAATGTCGACCGCATTATCTACCAAGGGAATTCTCTTCGATTGTAATCACAGCTGTATATATTCCCCCCCAAGCAGACACATCGATGGCTCTGAACGAACTTTATTTGACTCTTTGCAAACTGGAATCCATACATCCTGAGGCTGCATTCATTGTAGCTGGGGATTTTAACAAGGCTAATCTGAAAACAAGACTCCCTCAATTGTATCAGCATATCGATTGCGCAACCAGGGCTGGCAAAACCTTGGATCACTGCTATTCTAACTTCCGCGACGCATATAAGGCCCTGCCCCACCCTCCTTTCGGAAAAGCTGACCGCGACTCCATTTTGTTGATCCCTGCCTACAGACAGAAACTAAAACAAGAAGCTCCCACGCTGAGGTCTGTTCAACGCTGGTCTGACCAATCTGATTCCACACTCCAAGACTGCTTCCATCACGTGGACTGGGATATGTTTCGTATTGCGTCAGACAACAACATTGACGAATACGCTGATTCGGTGTGCGAGTTCATTAGAACGTGCGTTGAAGATGTCGATTAAAACATTCCCAAACCAGAAACCGTGGATTGATGGCAGCATTCGCGTGAAACTGAAAGCGCGAACCACTGCTTTTAATCATGGCAAGGTGACCGGTAACATGACCGAATACAAACAGTGTAGCTATTCCCTCCGCAAGGCAATCAAACAAGCTAAGCGTCAGTATAGAGACAAAGTAGAATCTCAATTCACGGGTCAGACACAAGAGGTATGTGGCAGGGTCTACAGTCAATCACGGATTACAAAAAGAAAACCAGCCCCGTCACGGACCAGGATTTCTTGCTCCCAGGCAGACTAAATAACTTTTTTGCCCGCTTTGAGGACAATACAGTGCCACTGACATGGCCTGCAACCAAAACATGCGGCCTCTCCTTCACTGCAGCCGAGGTGAGTAAAACATTTAAATGTGTTAACCCTCGCAAGGCTACAGGCCCAGACGGCATCCCCAGCCGCGCCCTCAGAGCATGCGCAGACCAGCTGGCTGGTGTGTTTACGGACATATTCAACCAATCCCTATCCCAGTCTGCTGTTCCCACATGCTTCAAGAGGGCCACCATTGTTCCTGTTCCCAAGAAAGCTAAGGTAACTGAGCTAAACGACTACCGCCCCGTAGCACTCACTTCCGTCATCATGAAGTGCTTTGAGAGACTAGTCAAGGACCATATCACCTCCAACCTACCTGACACCCTAGACCCACTCCAATTTGCTTACCGCCCAAATAGGTCCACAGACGATGCAATCTCAACCACACTGCACACTGCCCTAACCCATCTGGACAAGAGGAATACCTATGTGAGAATGCTGTTCATCGACTACAGCTTGGCATTTAACACCATAGTACCCTCCAAGCTCGTCATCAAGCTCGAGACCCTGGGTCTCGACCCCACCCTGTGCAACTGGGTACTGGACTTCCTGACGGGCCGCCCCCAGGTGGTGAGGGTAGGCAACAACATCTCCACCCCGCTGATCCTCAACACTGGGGCCCCACAAGGGTGTGCGTTCTGAGCCCCGCACGCCTCCAACTCTATCATCAAGTTTGCGGACGACACAACAGTGGTAGGCTTGATTACCAACAACGACGAGATGGCCTACAGGGAGGAGGTGAGGGCCCTCGGAGTGTGGTGTCAGGAAAATAACCTCACACTCAACGTCAACAAAACTAAGGAGATGATTGTGGACTTCAGGAAACAGCAGAGGGAACACCCCCCTATCCACATCGATGGAACAGTAGTGGAGAGGGTAGCAAGTTTTAAGTTCCTCGGCATACACATCACAGACAAACTGAATTGGTCCACCCACACAGACAGCATCGTGAAGAAGGCGCAGCAGCGCCTCTTCAACCTCAGGAGGCTGAAGAAATTCGGCTTGTCACCAAAAGCACTCACAAACTTCTACAGATGCACAATCGAGAGCATCCTGGCGGGCTGTATCACCGCCTGGTACGGCAACTGCTCCGCCCACAACCGTAAGGCTCTCCAGAGGGTAGTGAGGTCTGCACAACGCATCACCGGGGGCAAACTACCTGCCCTCCAGGACACCTACACCACCCGATGTTACAGGAAGGCCATAAAGATCATCAAGGACAACAACCACCCGAGCCACTGCCTGTTCACCCCGCTATCATCCAGAAGGTGAGGTCAGTACAGGTGCATCAAAGCTGGGGCCGAGAGACTGAAAAACAGCTTCTATCTCAAGGCCATCAGACTGTTAAACAGCCACCACTAACATTGAGTGGCTGCTGCCAACACACTGACTCAACTCCAGCCACTTTAATAATGGGAAATGATGGGAAATGATGTAAAATATATCACTAGCCACTTTAAACAATGCTACCTAATATAATGTTTACATACCCTACATTATTAATCTCATATGTATACGTATATACTGTACTCTATATCATCTACTGCATCTTCATGTAATACATGTATCACTAGCCACTTTAACTATGCCACTTTGTTTACATACTCATCTCATATGTATATACTGTACTCGATACCATCTACTGTATCTTGCCTATGCCGCTCTGTACCATCACTCACTCATATATCTTTATGTACATATTCTTTATCCCCTTATACACACAAGTGTATGACAGTAGTTTTGGAATTGTTAGCTAGATTACTTGTTGGTTATTACTGCATTGTCGGAACTAGAAGCACAAGCATTTCGCTACACTCGCATTAACATCTGCTAACCATGTGTATGTGACAAATAACATTTTATTTTATTTTATTTTATTTTATTTGTTGTTGGGGGTTAACTGCCTTGTTGTTGGGGGTTAACTAATTGCCTTGTTGTTGGGGGTTAACCAATTGCCTTGTTGTTGGGGGTTAACGAACTGCCTTGCTGCAGGGGGTTACTTGCCTTGCTGTTGGGGGTTAACTTCCCTGTTGTTGGGGATTAACTGCCTTGTTGTTCAGGGTTAACTGCCTTGTTGTTGGGGGTTAACTGACTTGTTGTTGGGGGTTAACTGCCTTGTTGTTCAGGGTTAACTGCCTTGTTGTTGGGGGTTAACTGCCTTGTTGTTGGGGGTTAACTGACTTGTTGTTCGGGGTTAACTGCCTTGTCGTTGGGGGTTAACTGCCTTGTTGTTGGGGGTTAACTGCCTTGTTGTTGGGGGTTAACTGCATTGTTTTTGGGGGTTAACTGCCTTGTTGTTGGGGGTTAACTGCATTGTTTTGGAGCTTAACTGCCTTGTTGTTAGGGGTTAACTGGGCAGAACGGCTCGGGGATTACAAACGGCAACCTTTCAGTCACTGGCCCAACGCTCTTAACCTCTATGCTACCTGCCACCCCTGGTCTATGGTAAAACAGCATTACAGAAATGAGCTCAAGAAGAATATTTACTTGTATGGAGAGGGTCTGTCCACTACAGAGTCAGGGTCCAGGAGGAAGTGCTTCTGGGTAATGTGTCCCGTGGCCGTATCTATGGTAACCACTGGGAAGCCCATCTGAAGGATCCAGCGGTTCATGATGTCATGCACTGTGTGAGGTAGACTCATCCCTGGAGTGGTGAGGACTGCCTGTCAGAGGATGGAACACATAACAACACCTTAATGAAGGAGTGTACAACGGCACCATCTCTAGGGTCATTCAAGACAGATTTAATGATAGAGAGTACAACGGCACCATCTCTAGGGTCGTTCAGAACAGATTTAATGATAGAGAGTAGAAAGGCACCATCTCTAGGGTCGTTCAAGACAGATTTAATGATAGAGAGTACAACGGCACAATCTCTAGGGTCGCTCAAGACTGATTTAATGATAGAGAGTACAACGGCACCATCTCTAGGGTCGTTCAAGACAGATTTAATGATAGAGAGTACAACGGCACCATCTCTAGGGTCGTTCAAGACAGATTTAATCGACCTGGCCCGGGTATCCTGGAAGGACATTGACCTCATCCCGTCAGTTGAGGATGCCTGGTCATTCTTTAAAAGTAACTTCCTCACCATTTTAGATAAGCATGCTCCGTTCAAAAAATGCAGAACTAAGAACAGATACAGCCCTTGGTTCACCCCAGACCTGACTGCCCTCGACCAGCACAAAAACATCCTGTGGCGGACTGCAATAGCATCGAATAGTCCCCGTGATATGCAACTGTTCAGGGAAGTCCGGAACCAATACACGCAGTCAGTCAGGAAAGCTAAGGCCAGCTTCTTCAGGCAGAAGTTTGCATCCTGTAGCTCCAACTCCAAAAAGTTCTGGGACACTGTGAAGTCCATGGAGAACAAGAGCACCTCCTCCCAGCTGCCCACTGCACTGAGGCTAGGTAACACGGTCACCACTGATAAATCCATGATTATCGAAAACTTCAATAAGCATTTCTCAACGGCTGGCCATGCCTTCCGCCTGGCTACTTCAACCTCGGCCAACAGCTCCGCCCCCCCCGCAGCTCCTCGCCCAAGCCTCTCCAGGTTCTCCTTTACCCAAATCCAGATAGCAGATGTTCTGAAAGAGCTGCAAAACCTGGACCCGTACAAATCAGCTGGGCTTGACAATCTGGACCCTCTATTTCTGAAACTATCTGCCACCATTGTCGCAACCCCTATTACCAGCCTGTTCAACCTCTCTTTCATCTCGTCTGAGATCCCCAAGGATTGGAAAGCTGCCGCAGTCATCCCCCTCTTCAAAGGGGGAGACACCCTGGACCCAAACTGTTACAGACCTATATCCATCCTGCCCTGCCTATCTAAGGTCTTCGAAAGCCAAGTCAACAAACAGGTCACTGACCATCTCGAATCCCACCGTACCTTCTCCGCTGTGCAATCTGGTTTCCGAGCCGGTCATGGGTGCACCTCAGCCACACTCAAGGTACTAAACGACATCATAACCGCCATCGATAAAAGACAGTACTGTGCAGCCGTCTTCATCGACCTCGCCAAGGCTTTTCGACTCTGTCAATCACCATATTCTTATCGGCAGACTCAGTAGCCTCGGTTTTTCGGATGACTGCCTTGCCTGGTTCACCAATTACTTTGCAGACAGAGTTCAGTGTGTCAAATCGGAGGGCATGCTGTCCGGTCCTCTGGCAGTCTCTATGGGGGTGCCACAGGGTTCAATTCTCGGGCCGACTCTTTTCTCTGTGTATATCAATGATGTTGCTCTTGCTGCGGGCGATTCCCTGATCCACCTCTACGCAGACGACACCATTCTATATACTTTCGGCCCGTCTTTGGACACTGTGCTATCTAACCTCCAAACAAGCTTCAATGCCATACAACACTCCTTCCGTGGCCTCCAACTGCTCTTAAACGCTAGTAAAACCAAATGCATGCTTTTCAACCGGTCGCTGCCTGCACCTGCATGCCCGACTAGCATCACCACCCTGGATGGTTCCGACCTAGAATATGTGGACGTCTATAAGTACCTAGGTGTCTGGCTAGACTGCAAACTCTCCTTCCAGACTCATATCAAACATCTCCAATCGAAAATCAAATCAAGAGTCGGCTTTCTATTCCGCAACAAAGCCTCCTTCACTCAAGCCGCCAAGCTTACCCTAGTAAAACTGACTATCCTACCGATCCTCGACTTCGGCGATGTCATCTACAAAATGGCTTCCAACACTCTACTCAGCAAACTGGATGCAGTCTATCACAGTGCCATCCGTTTTGTCACTAAAGCACCTTATACTACCCACCACTGCGACTTGTATGCTCTAGTCGGCTGGCCCTCGCTACATATTCGTCGCCAGACCCACTGGCTCCAGGTCATCTACAAGTCCATGCTAGGTAAAGCTCCGCCTTATCTCAGCTCACTGGTCACGATGGCAACACCCATCCGTAGCACGCGCTCCAGCAGGTGTATCTCACTGATCATCCCTAAAGCCAACACCTCATTTGGCCGCCTTTCGTTCCAGTACTCTGCTGCCTGTGACTGGAACGAATTGCAAAAATCGCTGAAGTTGGAGACTTTTATCTCCCTCACCAACTTCAAACATCAGCTATCTGAGCAGCTAACCGATCGCTGCAGCTGTACATAGTCTATTGGTAAATAGCCCACCCTTTTCACCTACCTCATCCCCGTACTGTTTCTATTTATTTACTTTTCTGCTCTTCTGCACACCAATATCTCTACCTGTACATGACCATCTGATCTTTTATCACTCCAGTGTTAATCTGCAAAATTGTAATTATTTGCCTACCTCCTCATGCCTTTTGCACACATTGTATATAGACCCCCCCTTCGTTTTCTACTGTGTTATTGACTTGTTAATTGTTTACTCCATGTGTAACTCTTTGTTGTATGCTCACACTGCTATGCTTTATCTTGGCCAGGTCGCAGTTGCAAATGAGAACTTGTTCTCAACTAGCCTACCTGGTTAAATAAAGGTGTTCTCAACTAGCCTACCTGGTTAAATAAAGGTGTTCTCAACTAGCCTACCTGGTTAAATAAAGGTGTTCTCAACTAGCCTACCTGGTTAAATAAAGGTGTTCTCAACCAGCCTACCTGGTTAAATGAAGGTGTTCTCAACTAGCCTACCTGGTTAAATGAAGGTGTTCTCAACTAGCCTACCTGGTTAAATAAAGGTGTTCTCAACTGGCCTACCTGGTTAAATAAAGGTGTTCTCAACTAGCCTACCTGGTTAAATAAAGGTGTTCTCAACTGGCCTACCTGGTTAAATAAAGGTGTTCTCAACTAGCCTACCTGGTTAAATAAAGGTGTTCTCAACTAGCCTACCTGGTTAAATAAAGGTGAAATAAAAAATAAAAAAATAAAAAAATTCAATGATAGAGAGTACAACGGCACAATCTCTAGGGTCGCTCAAGACTGATTTAATGATAGAGAGTACAACGGCACCATCTCTAGGGTCGTTCAAGACAGATTTAATGATAGAGAGTACAACGGCACCATCTCTAGGGTCGTTCAAGACAGATTTAATTATAGAGAGTACAACGGCACAATCTCTAGGGTCGTTCAGAACAGATTTAATGATAGAGAGTAGAAAGGCACCATCTCTAGGGTCGTTCAAGACAGATTTAATGATAGAGAGTACAACGGCACAATCTCTAGGGTCGTTCAAGACAGATTTAATGATAGAGAGTACAACGGTACAATCTCTAGGGTCGTTAAAGACAGATTTAAAGATAGAGAGTACAACGGCACCTTCTTTAGGGTCGTTCAAGACAGATGTAATGATAGAGAGTACAATGGCAACATCTCTAGGGTCGTTCAAGACAGATTTAATGATAGAGAGTACAACGGCAACATCTCTAGGGTCGTTCAAGACAGATTCAATGATAGAGAGTACAACGGCACCATCTCTAGGGTCGTTCAAGACAGATTTAATGAAGGAGAGTACAACGGCACCATCTCTAGGGTCGCTCAATACAGATTTAATGATAGAGAGTAGAAAGGCACCATCTCTAGGGTCGTTCAAGACAGATTTAATGATAGAGAGTACAACGGCACCATCTCTAGGGTCGCTCAAGACAGATTTAATGATAGAGAGTACAACAGCACCATCTCTAGGGTCGTTCAAGACAGATTTAATGATAGAGAGTACAACAGCACCATCTCTAGGGTCGTTCAAGACAGATTTAATGATAGAGAGTACAACGGCACCATCTCTAGGGTCATTCAAAACATATTTCAACCACAGGGGGTTTTCCACACACAATACCCAATTATATTTAATACTCATTTTAGTAGAAAGCTAATTGTAGATTGAAAATGAGATAATAGAGAGACAGATCATAGAGAGAGTATAGAGGTTTATTTATCATACTGTATCCATGGTGAAGATGATCCCAGAGAGGAGAGAGGGAGATCATAGAGATAGTATACAGATCATAGAGATAGTATACAGATCATAGAGAGAGTATAGAGGTTTAATTATCATACAGTATCCATGGTGAAGATGATCCCAGAGAGGAGAGAGGGAGATCATAGAGATAGTATACAGATCATAGAGATAGTATACAGATCATAGAGAGAGTATAGAGGTTTAATTATCATACAGTATCCATGGTGAAGATGATCCCAGAGAGGAGAGAGGGAGATCATAGAGATAGTATACAGATCATAGAGATAGTATAGAGGTTTATTTATCATACTGTATCCATGGTGAAGATGATCCCAGAGAGGAGAGAGAGAGATCATAGAGATAGTATACAGATCATAGAGATAGTATACAGATCATAGAGAGAGTATAGAGGTTTATTTATCATACTGTATCCATGGTGAAGATGATCCCAGAGAGGAGAGAGGGAGATCATAGAGATAGTATACAGATCATAGAGATAGTATAGAGGTCTATTTATCATACTGTATCCATGGTGAAGATGATCCCAGAGAGGAGAGAGGGAGATCATAGAGATAGTAGACAGATCATAGAGATAGTAGACAGATCATAGAGATAGTATAGAGGTCTATTTATCATACTGTATCCATGGTGAATATGATCCCAGAGAGGAGAGAGGGAGATCATAGAGATAGTAGACAGATCATAGAGATAGTATAGAGGTTTATTTATCATACTGTATCCATGGTGAAGATGATCCCAGAGAGGAGAGAGGGAGACCATAGAGATAGTATACAGATCATAGAGATAGTAGACAGATCATAGAGATAGAATAGAGGTCTATTTATCATACTGTATCCATGGTGAAGATGATCCCAGAGAGGAGAGAGGGAGACCATAGAGATAGTATACAGATCATAGAGATAGTAGACAGATCATAGAGATAGAATAGAGGTCTATTTATCATACTGTATCCATGGTTAAGATGATCTCAGAGAGGAGAGAGGGAGATCATAGAGATAGTATACAGATCGTAGAGATAGTAGACAGATCATAGAGATAGAATAGAGGTCTATTTATCATACTGTATCCATGGTTAAGATGATCCCAGAGAGGAGAGAGGGAGATCATAGAGATAGTATACAGATCATAGAGATAGTAGACAGATCATAGAGATAGTATAGAGGTTTATTTATACTGTATCCATGGTGAAGATGATCCCAGAGAGGAGAGAGGGAGATCATAGAGATAGTATACAGATCATAGAGATAGTATACAGATCATAGAGATAGTATAGAGGTTTATTTATACTGTATCCATGGTGAAGATGATCCCAGAGAGGAGAGAGGGAGATCATAGAGATAGTATACAGATCATAGAGATAGTATAGAGGTTTATTTATCATACTGTATCCATGGTGAAGATGATCCCAGAGAGGAGAGAGGGAGATCATAGAGATAGTAGACAGATCATAGAGATAGTATACAGATCATAGAGATAGTATACAGATCACAGAGAGAGTATAGAGGTCTATTTATACTGTATAAATGGTAGAAAATAGAACTTACTTTCTGAAGATGATCCCAGAGATCTGAATACACTGTGTTGTTGAAGGCAAACTCATTCAGGTATGACTGAGAGAGAGAGGGGGAGAGGGGGAAAGAGGCAGCGGGAGGGAAAGAGAGAGGAGGGAGAGAGAGAGAGAGAGAGAGAGAGAGAGAGAGAGAGAGAGAGAGAGAGTGAGAGTGAGCGAGAGAGAGAGAGAGAAGTGGTAGAAGTGTCATGATGTCGGTTGATTCCCTGCTGTCTCCACCGACCTCATCTGACCCCTGGACAACATACTGTAGACCACCTCTGATGACTTCTGTAACTATACTCACAGTAAGTCCTCTGGTTAATATACTGTAACTATACTCACAGTGAGTCCTCTGGTTAATATACTGTAACTACACTCACAGTGAGTCCTCTGGTTAATATACTGTAACTACACTCACAGTGAGTCCTCTGGTTAGTATACTCACAGTGAGTCCTCTGGTTAATATACTCACAATGAGTCCTCTGGTTAATATACTGTGACTATACTCACAGTGAGTCCTCTGGTTAATATACTGTAACTATACTCACAGTGAGTCCTCTGGTTAATATACTGTAACTACACTCACAGTGAGTCCTCTGGTTAATATACTGTAACTATGCTCACAGTGAGTCCTCTGGTTAATAAATTGTAACAATACTCACACTAAGTCCTCTGGCGAAGACCGGCTCTGTCAGGAACTCAGAAAGCATCCTCAGAACTGCAGCACCCTGGGTGGAAGAGATCACAGGATTTGAGAAAGTGAAAAACAGTCACATTGGAGTTTAAGGTTTTTTTCCAATCAGATCAACAAATATTCTGGGACCTCTTTACTTGAGAGTAGATGTAACCATGGAGCTCCCTACTACACCAGAGAGAGAGAAGGTTTAACCATGGAGCTCCCTACTACACCAGAGAGAAGGTGTAACCATGGAGCTCCCTACTACACCAGAGAGAGAAGGTGTAACCATGGAGCTCACTACTACACCAGAGAGAAGGTGTAACCATGGAGCTCCCTACTACACCAAAGAGAAGGTGTAACCATGGAGCTCCCTACTACACTAGAGAGAAGGTTTAACCATGTAGCTCCCTACTACACCAGAGAGAGAAGGTGTAACCATGGATCTCCCTACTACACCAGAGAGAGAAGGTGTAACCATGGAGCTCTCTACTACACCAGAGAGAGAAGGTGTAACCATGGAGCTCCCTACTACACTAGAGAGAAGGTGTAACCATGGAGCTCTCTACTACACCAGAGAGAAGGTGTAACCATGGAGCTCCCTACTACACCAGAGAGAGAAGGTGTAACCATGGATCTCTCTACTACACTAGAGAGAAGGTGTAACCATGGAGCTCCCTACTACACTAGAGAGAAGGTGTAACCATGGAGCTCCCTACTACACTAGAGAGAAGGTGTAACCATGGAGCTCTCTACTACACCAGAGAGTAGGTTTAACCATGGAGCTCCCTACAACACTAGAGAAAAGGTGTAACCATGGAGCACCCTACTACACCAGAGAGAGAAGGTGTAACCATGGAGCTCCCTACTACACTAGAGAGAGAAGGTGTAACCATGGAGCTCGCTACTACACACTACACTAGAGAGAAGGTTTAACCATGGAGCTCCCTACTACACCAGAGAGAGACGGTGTAACCATGGGGTTCCCTACTACACCAGAGAGAAGGTGTAACCATGGAGCTCCCTGCTACACCAGAGAGAGAAGGTGTAACCATGGAACTCACTACTACACTAGAGAGAAGGTGTAACCATGGAGCTCTCTACTACTCCAGAGAGAAGGTGTAACCATGGATCTCCCTACTACACTAGAGAGAGAAGGTGTAACCATGGATCTCCCTACTACACCAGAGAGAGAAGGAGTAACCATGGAGCTCCCTACTACACCAGAGAGAGAAGGTGTAACCATGGAGCTCACTACTACACTAGAGAGAAGGTGTAACCATGGAGCTCTATACTACTCCAGAGAGAAGGTGTAACCATGGAGCTCCCTACTACACCAGAGAGAAGGTGTAACCATGGATATCCCTACTACACTAGAGAGAGAAGGTGTAACCATGGATCTCCCTACTACACCAGAGAGAGAAGGAGTAACCATGGAGCTCCCTACTACACCAGAGAGAGAAGGTGTAACCATGGAGCTCCCTACTACACTAGAGAAGGTGTAACCATGGAGCTCCCTACTACACTAGAGAGAAGGTGTAACCATGGAGCTCTCTACTACACCAGAGAGAGAAGGTGTAACCATGGAGCTCTCTACTACACCAGAGAGAGAAGGTGTAACCATGGATCTCCCTACTACACCAGAGAGAAGGTGTAACCATGGAGCTCCCTACTACACCAGAGAGAGAAGGTGTAACCATGGAGCTCTCTACTACACCAGAGAGAGAAGGTGTAACCATGGAGCTCTCTACTACACCAGAGAGAGAAGGTGTAACCATGGAGCTCTCTACTACACCAGAGAGAGAAGGTGTAACCATGGAGCTCCCTACTACACTAGAGAGAAGGTGTAACCATGGAGCTCTCTACTACACCAGAGAGAGAAGGTGTAACCATGGAGCTCTCTACTACACCAGAGGGAGAGAAGGTGTAACCATGGAGCTCTCTACTACACCAGAGAGTAGGTTTAACCATGGAGCTCCCTACAACACTAGAGTGTAGTAGGGATATCCATGGTTACACCTTCTCTCTGGTGTAGTAGGGAGCTCCATGGTTACACCTTCTCTCTGGAGTAGTAGAGAGCTCCATGGTTAGAGAAGGTGTAACCATGGATCTCCCTACTACACCAGAGAGAGAAGGTGTAACCATGGATCTCCCTACTACACCAGAGAGAGAAGGTGTAACCATGGATCTCCCTACTACACCAGAGAGAGAGAAGGTGTAACCATGGAGCTCTCTACTACACCAGAGAGTAGGTTTAACCATGGAGCTCCCTACAACACTAGAGAGAAGGTGTAACCATGGATCTCCCTACTACACCAGAGAGAGAAGGTGTAACCATGGAGCTCCCTACTACACTAGAGAGAGAAGGTGTAACCATGGAGCTCACTACTACACTAGAGAGAAGGTGTAACCATGGAGCTCTCTACTACTCCAGAGAGAAGGTGTAACCATGGAGCTCCCTACTACACCAGAGAGAAGGTGTAACCATGGATCTCCCTACTACACTAGAGAGAGAAGGTGTAACCATGGATCTCCCTACTACACCAGAGAGAGAAGGTGTAACCATGGATCTCCCTACTACACCAGAGAGAGAAGGTGTAACCATGGATCTCCCTACAACACTAGAGAGAAGGTGTAACCATGTATCTCCCAGCTTGTGTTTTACAGTGAGATACTCTCTACCAGTCTCTGTTGTATATGTGGTCTAGAACAGAGAAAAACCTTGCAGTAGGTGATGGTGTTGAACATCTTGTTAACTGTGTTAGCGCGTTCTCAACAAACACTCTATTCTACCTGGTCCACAGATTTAATTTAATCTGAACCACCCTTTAACTGGAACAGGATATGGAAAAATGTGATTTTGGCATCCCGTAATCCGAACCATCAACATATACATTTTAAGTTTGTTCACAGAATGTATTTAACACCAAGGAAATATTGTATGAGGAAATTGTCCCCAACTGTTCACTGTGTCCCCTGGTCGGCACATTCCTCAGGTTGGTCGGCACATTCCTCAGGTTGGTCGGCACATTCCTCAGGTCGGTCGGCATATTCCTCCATATGATGTGGGATTGTCTTGAAGAATAATTGCAGCTAAAGCCCAACACACACAAACCAGTTACAGATATTTATTTCGACTTGTATTATGTTCTTTGATACCAGGCCCACGGGGAAGGTGTGTGGGGGGTGGGGGTGTCTGGTCATTTTGGGGGAGGGAGGGGGCGATTTGAGGGAATCTACTGGTTGAATCAAGGGATGGATGGGTTGGAGGGGCAATGATACGTTTCTGGGTGGGATGGGAAGGGGTGGGAGGCATGCTTTCTTCGGGTCTTTAAACGTTGAGAACCATGGAGAACTTTGCTGTAGGAGATGGTCTAGAACATGGAGAACCATGGAGAACCTTGCTGTAGGAGATGGTCTAGAACATAGAACATTGCTGTAGGAGATGGTCTAGAACATGGAGAACCATAGAGAACCTTGCTGTAGGAGATGGTCTAGAACATGGAGAACCATAGAGAACCTTGCTGTAGGAGATGGTCTAGAACATGGAGAACCATAGAGAACCTTGCTGTAGAAGAGGGTCTAGAACATATAACATTGCTGTAGGAGATGGTCTACAACATAGAGAACCTTGCTGTAGGAGATTTTCTAGAACATAGAGAACCTTGCTGTAGGAGATTTTCTAGAACATAGAGAACCTTGCTGTAGAAGATGGTCTAGAACATAGAACATTGCTGTAGGAGATGGTCTACAACATAGAGAACCTTGCTGTAGGAGATGGTCTAGAACATAGAGAACCTTGCTGTAGAAGATGGTCTAGAACATAGAACATTGCTGTAGGAGATGGTCTACAACATAGAGAACCTTGCTGTAGGAGATGTTCTAGAACATAGAGAACCTTGCTGTAGGAGATGTTCTAGAACATAGAGAACCTTGCTGTAGGAGATGTTCTAGAACATAGAGAACCTTGCTGTAGGAGATGGTGTTGAACATCTCACTGATCTCGTCAGGCTGGTTGACTTCCTCCTCTTTCCGGGACAGAGGATGAGATGAGGCCAGGGCGTCCACAGCAAACACCTTGTGGACATCATTCAGGATGGTCTGCTCTTTCTAGGGAGAGAGAGGGAGAGTGATCAGTCTTACTGTACTCTATATGATCAGATCAATCCTCCTGTAAGGGTGATCAGTCTTACTGTACTCTATATGATCAGATTAATCCTCCTGTGAGGGTGATCAGTCTTACGATGTTCCACGTGGGTTCAGCGTAGTCAGCTCCTAGATACTCCACGTAGCTGGCAAAGCCCTCGTTCAGCCATAGGTCATTCCACCATCTCAGAGTCACCAGGTTCCCAAACCACTGTGGACACAGGATCATGTCACACTTCGGGAACAATCACATCCAAAATGGTCGTCTGTTCCCTATGAAGCAGTGCATTACCTTTCACCAGCTCTGACCAATATTAATAATTAGGTGGGTACTTGTATTGGTCCTATTTTTAACGCAGATACAAGTACGTATTAATACAAAGGTATGAATTGAAAACATGTTTTTCGTATTTCATTATAAATTCACCACCTGTTGTATTCGCTGCTTGTGACCAAAATATTTGATACCCCAACTCACCCTGAGACACCCTAGGAGAATGTGATCAAGGCCAAGGTCTGCCATAATCAACGGTGATCCTGGGGCAATTAGGATTAAGTGGCTTGTTTAAGGGCACATCAACAGATTTTTCACCTTGTAAACTTGGGGATTTGAACTAGAGACCTTTCGGTTACTGGCCCAACACTCTAACTGCTAGGCTACCTGCCGGTTACTAGCCCAAAACTCTAACCACTAGGCTACCTGCTGGTTACTATGCTACCTAACGGTTACTAGTCCAACGCTCTAACCCCTAGGCTACCTATTGGTTACTAGCCCAAAACTCTAACCACTAGGCTACCTGCCGGTTACTAGCCCAACACTAACCCCTAGGCTACCTGCCGGTTACTAGCCCAACACTAACCCCTAGGCTACCTGCCGGTTACTAGTCCAACGCTCTAACCCCTAGGCTACCTGTCGGTTACTAGCCCAACACTCTAACCGCTAGGCTACCTGCCGGTTACTAGCCCAACACTCTAACCACTAGGCTACCTGCCGGTTACTAGTCCAACGCTCTAACCACTAGGCTACCTGCCCGTTACTAGCCCAACACTCTAACCGCTAAGCTACCTGCTGGTTACTAGCCCAACACTCTAACCCCTAGGCTACCTGCCGGTTACTAGCCCAGCACTCTAACCACTAGGCTACCGGCTGGTTACTAGTCCAACGCTCTAACCACTAGGCTACCTGCCGGTTACTAGCCGAACACTCTAACCACTAGGCTACCGGCTGGTTACTAATCCAACGCTCTAACAACTAGGCTACCTGCCGGTTACTAGCCCAACACTCTAACCCCTAGGCTACCTGCCAGTTACTAGTCCAACACTCTAACCCCTAGGCTACCTGCTGTTTACTAGCCCAACACTCTAACCACTAGGCTACCTGCCGGTTACTAGCCCAACACTCTAACCGCTAGGCTACCTGTCGGTTACTAGCCAAAAACTCTAACCACTAGGCTACCTGCCGGTTACTAGCCCAACACTAACCACTATGCTACCTAACGGTTACTAGTCCAACGCTCTAACCCCTAGGCTACCTATTGGTTACTAGCCCAACACTCTAACCACTAGGCTACCTGCCGGTTACTAGCCCAACACTAACCCCTAGGCTACCTTCCGGTTACTAGCCCAGCACTCTAACCACTAGGCTACATGCCGGTTACTAGCCCAACACTCTAACCACTAGGCTACCTGCCGGTTACTAGCCCAACACTAACCGCTATGCTACCTGCCGGTTACTAGTCCAATGCTCTAACCCCTAGGCTACCTGTCGGTTACTAGCCCAACACTCTAACCACTAGGCTACCTGCCGTTTACTAGCCCAACACTAACCGCTATGCTACCTGTCGGTTACTAGTCCAATGCTCTAACCACTAGGCTACCTGCCGGTTACTAGCCCAACACTAACCACTATGCTACCTAACGGTTACTAGTCCAACGCTCTAACCCCTAGGCTACCTATTGGTTACTAGCCCAACACTCTAACCACTAGGCTACCTGCCGGTTACTAGCCCAACACTAACCCCTAGGCTACCTTCCGGTTACTAGCCCAGCACTCTAACCACTAGGCTACATGCCGGTTACTAGCCCAACACTCTAACCACTAGGCTACCTGCCGGTTACTAGCCCAACACTAACCGCTATGCTACCTGCCGGTTACTAGTCCAATGCTCTAACCCCTAGGCTACCTGTCGGTTACTAGCCCAACACTCTAACCGCGAGGCTACCTGCCGGTTACTAGCCCAACACTCTAACCACTAGGCTACCTGCTGGTTACTAGTCAAATGCTCTAACCACTAGGCTACCTGCCGGTTACTAGCCCAACACTAACCACTATGCTACCTGCCGGTTACTAGTCCAACACTCTAACCCCTAGGCTACCTGCCGGTTACTAGCCCAGCACTCTAACCACTAGGCTACCTGCCGGTTACTAGCCCAACACTCTAACCACTAGGCTACCTGCCGGTTACTATCCCAACACTCTAAACACTAGGCTACCTGCCAGTTACTTGCCCAACACTCTAACCACTAGGCTACCTGCCGGTTACTAGCCCAACACTCTAACCCCTAGGCTACCTGCCGGTTACTAGCCCAACACTCTAACCACTAGGCTACCGGCTGGTTACTAGTCCAACGCTCTAACTACTAGACTACCTGTCGGTTACTAGCCTAACACTCTAACCCCTAGGCTACCTGCCGGTTACTAGCCCAACACTAACCACTATGCTACCTGTCGGTTACTAGTCCAACGCTCTAACCACTAGGCTACCTGTCGGTTACTAGCCCAACACTCTAACCCCTAGGCTACCTGCCGGTTACTAGCCCAACACTCTAACCGCCAGGCTACCTGCCAGTTACTAGCCCAAAACTCTAACCGCTAGGCTACCTGCCGGTTACTAGCCCAACACTAACCGCTATGCTACCTGCCGGTTACTAGTCCAACGCTCTAACCCCTAGGCTACCTGCCGGTTACTAGCCCAACACTCTAACCACTAGACTACCTGCTGGTTACTAGCCCAACGCTCTAACCACTAGGCTACCTGCCTGTTACTAGTCCAACGCTCTAGCCACTAGGCTACCTACCGGTTAGTAGCCCAACGCTCTAACAACTAGGCTACCTGCCGGTTACTGGCCCAACACTCTAAACCCTAGGATACCTGCTGGTTACTAGTCCAACGCTCTAACCCCTAGGCTACCTGCCGGTTACTAGCCCAACACTCTAACCACTAGACTACCTGCTGGTTACTAGCCAAATGCTCTAACCACTAGGCTACCTGCCTGTTACTAGCCCAACAGTCAAACCCCTAGGATACCTGCTGGTTACTAGTCCAACGCTCTAACAACTAGGCTACCTGCCGGTTACTGGCCCAACACTCTAAACCCTAGGATACCTGCTGGTTACTAGTCCAACACTCTAACCGCTAGGCTACCTGCCAGGTACTAGCCCAACACTCTAACCGCTAGGCTACCTGCCGGTTACTAGCCCAACACTCTAACCCTCTAGGCTACCTGCCGGTTACTAGCCCAACACTCTAACCACTAGGCTACCTGCCGGTTACTAGCCCAACACTCTAACCGCTAGGCTACCTACCGGTTACTAGTCCAACGTTCTAACCACTAGGCTACCTGCTGGTTACTAGTCCAACGCTCTAACTAGTAGGCTACCTGCCTGTTACTAGCCCAACACTCTAACCACTACGCTACCTGCTGGTTCCTAGTCCAACGCTCTAACCACTAGGCTACCTGCTGGTTACTAGCCCAACACTCTAACCGCTATGCTCCCTGCCAGTTACTAGCCCAACATTCTAACCACTAGACTACCTGCCGGTTACTAGCCCAGCACTCTAACCACTAGGCTACCTGCTGGTTACTTGCCCAAAACTCTAACCAAAGATTTTCATATCTAAACCAAGATAGACCATAGCCCATCGTTTCAAATGGGAACCAATTTGTCATATTGGGCAGAACAAGCAAGGAGGTGGGCAGAGCCAAGCAGGAGCTAGCGAGATACTATTGGCGCGTTCTAGCATGTATGCGCATATTTCCACGCCTTCTCTGTGAAGTGCGTGTGCAATAACTCCATTTGCACTCCTTCTAAACAACACAACAAGTCTGCTAAACTTAGTCCACTCTGTTTGTAACATAATCTAGTTTTGTGAACAAAAAATTGTATTGAGATTAAATGTTTCATTGATGAGAAAATTTGCAGAATGTCTGGCCAAAATCCATCTCGTTCCATCTTCCCCGGCAACTGGCAACTGGGCTTCCTCTCATTACCTGGCGCTCATGTTGTGGACCTTAGTCATCCTCTCGAGCAATGTTTCTCCTTGCAGGATGTGATGTCATAGGTTGGGCAGGAAGTACAGTAATGTCATAGGTTGGACAGGAAGTATAGTGATGTCATAGGTTGGACACTAGGTACATTAATGTCATAGGTTGTACAGGCAGTACAGTGATGTCATAGGTTTGACAGGAAGTACAGGGATGTCATAGCTTGGACAGGAAGTACAGGGATGTCATAGGTTGGACAGGAAGTACAGTAATGTCATAGGTTGGACAGGAAGTATAGTGATGTCATAGGTTGGACACTAGGTACATTAATGTCATAGGTTGTACAGGCAGTACAGTGATGTCATAGGTTTGACAGGAAGTACAGGGATGTCATAGGTTGGACAGGAAGTACAGGGATGTCATAGGTTGGACAGGAAATACAGTGATGTCATAGAGAACACACTACCATATGAGCCAGTTCGTGAGCCACCACAGTCAAGACTCTCTCTTTGTTTCCAACAGAGGAGATGGCTGGATCGTACAGGAGGGCTGTCTCTCTGTAGGTGATCAGACCCCAGTTCTCCATGGCTCCAGCATTGAAGTCAGGCAGAGCTATCTGGTCTACAGGGGAAAAGACAATAAAGGAGGCCTAAATGGTACCCTATTCCCTTTATAGTGCACTACTTTTGACCAGAGCCTTAGTGCACTTTATAGGGAATAGGTAGCCATTTGGAACGTAGCCAACAATCTGTTGGGAGACTTAGTTTCACAGAGTATAATATAAGTGTAGGCCTACATGTGTACACATGCACTCATGGAGCTGAGGTTGGAATACAACGCTGACTTACCTGACAGGTCTGCATGCAAAGCTAACTTACCTGACAGGTCTGAATGCTAAGCTAACTTACCTGACAGGTATGAATGCTAAGCTAACTTACCTGATAGGTCTGCATGCAAAGCTAACTTACCTGACAGGTCTGAATGCTAAGCTAACTTACCTGACAGGTCTGAATACAAAGCTAACTTACCTGACAGGTCTGAATGCTAAGCTAACTTACCTGACAGGTCTGAATGCTAAGCTAACTTACCTGACAGGTCTGAATGCTAAGCTAACTTACCTGACAGGTCTGCATGCAAAGCTAATTTACCTGACAGGTCTGAATACAACACTAATTTACCTGACAGGTCTGAATGCAAAGCTAACTTACCTGACAGGTCTGAATACAAAGCTAACTTACCTGACAGGTCTGAATGCTAAGCTACCTTACCTGACAGGTCTGCATGCAAAGCTAATTTACCTGACAGGTCTGAATACAACACTAATTTACCTGACAGGTCTGAATGCAAAGCTAACTTACCTGACAGGTCTGAATGCAAAGCTAACTTACCTGACAGGTCTGAATGCTAAGCTGACTTACCTGACAGGTCTGAATGCTAAGCTAATTTACCTGACAGGTCTGAATACAACACTAACTTACCTGACAGGTCTGAATGCTAATCTGATTTACCTGACAGGTCTGAATGCTAATCTGAGTTACCTGACAGGTCTGAATGCTAAGCTGGCTTACCTGACAGGTCTGAATGCTAAGCTAATTTACCTGACAGGTCTGAATACAACACTAACTTACCTGACAGGTCTGAATGCTAATCTGACTTACCTGACAGGTCTGAATGCTAAGCTGACTTACCTGACAGGTCTGAATGCTAATCTGACTTACCTGACAGGTCTGAATGCTAAGCTAATTTACCTGACAGGTCTGAATGCTAATCTGATTTACCTGACAGGTCTGAATGCTAATCTGATTTACCTGACAGGTCTGAATGCTAAGCTAATTTACCTGACAGGTCTGAATGCTAAGCTAACTTACCTGACTTGGACAGTGGGTAGCTGGCATTGTAGTATCGTTCAAAAAAATTGAGCATTGGTCCTGTAACATTGAGAGCATAGTTTCCGTGTCCCTCAGCTATAGCTTTCCTCCGAGCCCAGATACGGACCTGCAAACAATTAGTATCAACTATCAGTCATGACTACAGTCTAACCACAGCAGCATCAGTCATCACTACAGTCTAACCACAGCAGTATCAGTCATCACTACAGTCTAACCACAGCAGTATCAGTCATCACTACAGTCTAACCACAACACTATCAGTCATGACTACAGTCTAACCACAGCAGTATCAGTCATCACTACAGTCTAACCACAGCAGTATCACTCATGACTACAGTCTAACCACAGCAGTATCAGTCATCCCTACAGTCTAACCACAGCAGTATCAGTCATCACTACAGTCTAACCACAACACTATCAGTCATGACTACAGTCTAACCACAGCAGTATCAGTCATCACTACAGTCTAACCACAGCAGCATCAGTCATCCCTACAGTCTAACCACAGCAGTATCAGTCATGACTACAGTCTAACCACAGCACTATCAGTCATCACTACAGTCTAACCACAGCAGCATCAGTCATGACTACAGTCTAACCACAGCAGTATCAGTCATGACTACAGTCTAACCACAGCACTATCAGTCATCACTACAGTCTAACCACAGCAGTATCAGTCATCACTACAGTCTAACCACAGCAGTATCAGTCATGACTACAGTCTAACCACAGCAGTATCAGTCATCACTACAGTCTAACCACAGCAGCATCAGTCATCACTACAGTCTAACCACAGCAGTATCAGTCATCACTACAGTCTAACCACAGCACTATCAGTCATCACTACAGTCTAACCACAGCAGTATCAGTCATCCTTACAGTCTAACCACAGAAGTATCAGTCATGACTACAGTCTAACCACAGCACTATCAGTCATCACTACAGTCTAACCACAGCAGCATCAGTCATGACTACAGTCTAACCACAGCAGTATCAGTCATCACTACAGTCTAACCACAGCAGTATCAGCCATCACTACAGTCTAACCACAGCAGTATCAGCCATCACTACAGTCTAACCACAGCAGAATCAGTCATCACTACAGTCTAACCACAGCACTATCAGTCATGACTACAGTCTAACCACAGCAGTATCAGTCATCACTACAGTCTAACCACAGCAGCATCAGTCATGACTACAGTCTAACCACAGCAGCATCAGTCATCACTACAGCCTAACCACAGCAGTATCAGTCATGAATCTGAATGAGAGGAAACTGTAGCACCCTATTACCTACAGTTGAAGTCGGAAGTTTACATACACTTAGGTTGGAGTCATTAAAACTCGTTTTTAATCACTCCACAAATGAATTGTGAACAAACTATAGTTTTGACAAGTCGGTTAGGACATCTACTTTGTGCATGACACAAGTCATTTTTCCAACAATTGTTTACAGACAGATCATTTCACTTATAATTCACTGTGTCACAATTCCCTTGGGTCAGAAGTTTATATACACTATATACACTGCCTTTAAACAACTTGAAAATTCCAAGAAATTGACATAATTTGAGTCAATTGGAGGTGTACCTGTGGATGTATTTCAAGGCCTACCTTCAAACTCAGTGCCTCTTTGTTTGACATCATGGGAAAATCAAAAGAAATCAGCCAAGACCTCAGAAAAGAAATTGTAGACCTCCACAAGTCTGGTTCATCCTTGGGAGCAATTTCCAAACGTCTGAAAGAACCACGTACATCTGTACAAACAATAGTACGCAAGTATAAACACCACGGGACCACGCAGCCGTCATACCGCTCAGGAAGGAGATGCGTTCTGTCTCCTAGAGATGAACGTACTTTGGTGCTAAAAGTGCAAATCAATCCCAGAACAACAGCAAAGGACCTTGTGAAGATGCTGGAGGAAACAGGTACAAAAGTTTCTATATCCACAATAAAACGAGTCTTATATCGACATAACATGAAAGGCCGCTCAGCAAGGAAGAAGCCACTGCTCCAAAACCGCCATAGAAAAGCCAGACTACGGTTTGCAACTGCACATGGTGACAAAGATCGTACTTTTTGAAGAAATGTCCTCTGGTCTGATGAAACAAAAATAGAACTGTTTGGCCATAATGACCATCGTTATGTTTGGAGGGAAAAGGGGGAAGCTTGCAAGCCGAAGAACACCATCCCAACCGTGAAGCACGGGGGTGGCAGCATCATGTTGTGGGGGTGCTTTGCTGCAGGAGGGGCTGGTGCACTTCACAAAATAGATGGCATCATGAGGCAGGAAAAGTATGTGGATATATTGAAGTAACATCTCAAGACATCAGTCAGGAAGTTAAAGCTTGGTCGCAAATGGGTCTTCCAAATGAACAATGACCCCAAGCATACTTCCAAAGTTGTGGCAAAATGGCTTAAGGACAACAAAGTCAAGGTATTGGAGTGGCCATCACAAAGCCCTGACCTCAATCCTATAGAACATTTGTGGGCAGAACTGAACAAGTGTGTGCAAGTGTGTGCAGTTACACCAGCTCTGTCAGGAGGAATGGGCCAAAATTCACCCAACTTAATGTGGGAAGCTTGTGGAAGGCTACCCGAAACGTTTGACCCAAGCTAAACAACTATAAGGCAATGCTACCAAATACGAATTGAGTGTATGTGAACTTCTGACCCACTGGGAATGTGATGAAAGAATTAAAAGCTGAAATAAATCATTCTCTCTACTATTATTCTAACATGTCACAATCTTAAAATAAAGTGGTGATCCTAACTGACCTAAGACAGAGAATGTTTACTAGGATTAAATGTCAGGAATTGTGAAAAACTGAGTTTAAATGTATTTGGCTAAGGTGTATGTAAACTTCTGACTTCAACTGTATATAGTGCACTGATATGGACCAAATTCCTATGTGGTGTACTATATAGGGAATAACCAGAGTCCTCTGTGGTGTACTATATAGGGAATAACCGGAGTGATATGTGGTGTACTATACAGGGAATAACCAGAGTGATATGTGGTGTACTATATAGGGAATAACCAGAGTCCTCTGTGGTGTACTTTATAGGGAATAACCAGAGTGATATGTGGTGTTCTATATAGGGAATAACCAGAGTGATATGTGGTGTACTATATAGGGAATAACCAGAGTGATATGTGGTGTACTTTATAGGGAATAACCAGAGCACTCTGTGGTGGATTGAATTACCAAAACATTGTTGTTCTCTATCGATCCAGTGATATGATCGAAGTCACTGACGATAAATGCCAGGAGGTATGTTGACATTCTTTTAGTGGGCTCAAATCTGGTCATGGTGACTTCAGTGCCGTCTATGGTGCTGTTGACGGTCTCTAAAACATTGGAGAGAGAGAAGAGAAGGAAGGAAAAGAGAGTGGTGAGAGAAGAGCAGTGACAGATAGAGAGAAAAAGAGAGACAGATAGAGGGAGAGAGCAGACACAGCAAGAGAAAGAGAAAGAGTGAGAGAGACAGAAAGGGAGAGAGAGAGGGAGAGACGAGAGAAGAGAAGAGCAACGAGAGAGACAGAGAAAGAGAGAGAGGGAGAGAGAGAGAGAGAGCGAGAGAGAGGGAGAGAGAAAGAGAGAGGAAAAGAGAGGTGGGAGAGAGAGAGAGAGAGAGAGAGGCAGAGGGAGAAAGAGAGAGAGAGAGAGTGAGAGAGAGGGAGGAGAGTAGAGAGAGAGTGAGGGAGAGATAAAGAGAGAGAGAGAGAGAGGGAGAGGGAAGGGCAGAGACAGAGAAAGAGTGAAAGAGAGAGGGAGAGAGACAGAGAAAGAGGGAGAGGGAGAGAGAGAGAGAGAGAGAGAGAGAGAGAGAGAGAGAGAGACAGGGAGAGTGTTATGTTACCAGACATGAACCATTAACAGCATTCTGTAGTTGATTTTCTCATTACATGTTGTCAAGCGTACTCATTCCTTCTGAGATGTCTTCAACTCCACAGTCCATGTATAGTAGGGCTGTACATATCAATAACAAGGCTACAGCCATGTTCTCCACCCTTCTGCCAAAGCCTGCACTTCCAGTCCAGGACTGACAAGCTTTGAGATTGAAATAAGCATTGGCTGGAGGTATTCCCACCATTGGCTGGAGGTATTCCCACCATTGGCTGGAGGTATTTCCACCATTGGCTGGAGGTATTTTCACCATTGGCTGGAGGTATTTTCACCATTGGCTGGAAGGTATTTCCACCATTGGCTGGAGGTATTTCCACCATTGGCTGGAGGTATTCCCACCATTGGCTGGAGGTATTTCCACCATTGGCTGGAAGGTATTCCCACCATTGGCTGGAAGGTATTCCCAAAATTGGCTGGAAGGTATTCCCAACATTGTCTGGAAGGTATTCCCAACATTGGCTGGAAGGTATTTCCACCATTGGCTGGAAGGTATTTCCACCATTGGCTGGAGGTATTCCCACCATTGGCTGGAAGGTATTTCCACCATTGGCTGGAAGGTATTTCCACCATTGGCTGGAGGTATTTCCACCATTGGCTGGAGGTATTCCCACCATTGGCTGGAAGGTATTTCCACCATTGGCTGGAGGTATTTCCACCATTGGCTGGAAGGTATTTCCACCATTGGCTGGAAGGTATTTCCACCATTGGCTGGAGGTATTTCCACCATTGGCTGGAGGTATTCCCACCATTGGCTGGAGGTATTCCCACCATTGGCTGGAGGTATTCCCACCATTGGCTGGAGGTATTTCCACCATTGGCTGGAGGTATTCCCACCATTGGCTGGAGGTATTCCCACCATTGTTAAATCCATGCCAGGAAGCGTATCAGTGAACACTTTTGGGAAAGGGTGGAGAACGGTGAGGTAGCCCAAAGAGGGTAGTGTATAGGCTGTGAACTAACCAACGTCCCGGCCGTTGGACAGAGCTACAGTTCCTCGTTGGTGGATGAGCGTTATGTGGAAGACGGCCTTCATTGCAGGTTCATCAAAACAGGGGAAGGCTTTCCTGGCGAACGTAGCCTGCATCTGAGACGTGGCTACAACTCTGGAAACAGATCAGATTCAATATCATGTTACAGGATGAAAAGAACTGTTCAGGCTGTCTACTGAGAGGATTCATACAAACCAGGGGTCTACTGTATGTATCAAATCAAATGTATTTAAATAGCCCTTCTTACATCAGCTGATATCTCAAAGTGCTGTACAGAAACCCAGCCTAAAACCCCAAAAAGCAAGCAATGCAGGTGTAGAAGCACAGTGGCTAGGAAAAACTTCCTAGAAAGGTCAGAACCTAGGAAGAAACCTAAAGAGGAACCAGGCTATGAGGGGTGGCCAGTCCTCTTCTGGCTGTGCCGGGTGGAGATTATAACAGAACATGGCAAGATGTTCAAATGTTTATAAATGACCAGCAGGGTCAAATAATAATAATCACAGTAGTTGGCGAGGGTGCAGCAAGTCAGCACCTCAGGAGTAAATGTCAGTTGGCTTTTCATAGCCGATCATTAAGAGTATCTCTACCGCTCCTGCTGTCTCTAGAGAGTTGAAAACAGCAGGTCTGGGACAGGTAGAACGTCCGGTGAACAGGTCAGGGTTCATAGCCACAGGAAGAACTGTTGAAACTGGAGCAGCAGCACGGCCAGGTGAACTGGGGACAGCAAGGAGTCATCACCTGGTCATGCTGCTGCTCCAGTTTCAACCATCCAGAGGTCTACTGTATCTAATATCATCCAGGGGTCTACTGTATCTAGTATCATCCAGGGGTCTACTGTATCTAGTATCATCCAGGGGCCTACTGTATCTAGTATCATCCAGGGGTCTACTGTATCTAGTATCAACCAGGGGTCTACTGTATCTAGTATCATCCAGGGGTCTACTGTATCTAGTATCATCCAGGGGTCTACTGTATCTAGTATTATCCAGAGGTCTACTGTATCTAGTATCATCCAGGGGTCTAATGTGTCTAGTATCATCCAGGGGTCTACTGTATCTAGTATCATCCAGGGGTCTACTGTATCTAGTATTATCCAGAGGTTTACTGTATCTAGCATCATCCAGGTGTCTACTGTATCTAGTATCATCCAGAGGTCTACTGTATCTAGTATCATCCAGGGGTCTACTGTATCTAGTATCATCCAGGGGTCTACTGTATCTAGTATCATCCAGAGGTCTACTGTATCTAGTATCAGAGAGGAAGAACCAGGGCTCTACTGTATCTAGTATCATCCAGGGGTCTACTGTATCTAGTATCATCCAGGGGTCTACTGTATCTAGTATCATCCAGGGGTTTACTGTATCTAGTATCATCCAGGGGTCTACTGTATCTAGTATCATCCAGGGGTCTACTGTATCTAGTATCAGAGAGGAAGGACCAGGGGTCTACTGTATCTAGTATCATCCAGGGGTCTACTGTATCTAGTATCAGAGAGGAAGGACCAGGGGTCTACTGTATCTAGTATCATCCAGGGGTCTACTGTATCTAGTATCAGAGAGGAAGGACCAGGGGTCTACTGTATCTAGTATCAGAGAGGAAGGACCAGGGGTCTCCTGTATCTAGTATCATCCAGGGGTCTACTGTATCTAGTATCATCCAGGGGTCTACTGTATCTAGTATCATCCAGGGGTCTACTGTATCTAGTATCAGAGAGGAAGGACCAGGGGTCTACTGTATCTAGTATCAGAGAGGAAGGACCAGGGGTCTACTGTATCTAGTATCATCCAGGGGTCTACTGTATCTAGTATCATCCAGGGGTCTACTGTATCTAGTATCATCCAGGGGTCTACTGTATCTAGTATCAGAGAGGAAGGACCAGGGGTCTACTGTATCTAGTATCATCCATGGGTCTACTGTATCTAGTATCAGAGAGGAAGGACCAGGGGTCTACTGTATCTAGTATCATCCATGGGTCTACTGTATCTAGTATCAGAGAGGGAGGACCAGGAGTCTACTGTATCTAGTATCATCCAGGGGTCTACTGTATCTAGTATCATCCAGGGGTCTACTGTATCTAGTATCAGAGAGGAAGGACCAGGGGTCTACTGTATCTAGTATCATCCAGGGGTCTACTGTATCTAGTATCAGAGAGGAAGGACCAGGGGTCTACTGTATCTAGTATCATCCAGGGGTCTACTGTATCTAGTATCAGAGAGGAAGGACCAGGGGTCTACTGTATCTAGTATCATCCATGGGTCTACTGTATCTAGTATCAGTTGGTACTTACTTTTTACCACCATCTTCTGTATATTCACTCCTATAGAATCCTTTCAGGTCATCAGCCAGCTCTCCCTGGAAGTCTGTGGAAAGTCTATAGGACTTCCCAGCAGTTAGCTTCCCATTCAGCTGAATGACCAGGTACTCCGTCTTCACCTGCAGCCAGCTAGTCTTTACGGTGGGAGCAGTCGCTCCATCCAGGCCAGTCAGTCTAGCATGGTGGCCGTTGAGCAGAGTCAGGTTCAGCTTGTTACAGTGGATGACAATCAGATCTGTGTCCTTCTTACACTGGAACACCACAGCTGACTGTCCTGTGAAGATGTAGAGGCCAGTAGAGGCGTTGACAACCAGTCGAGGCCAGAGGGTGATGTTGTATGAGACAGGAGACAGGGAGTCAGGCAGTCTGTAGTGTTCCCAGGGGTCTTTAGGAGTGGAGAGGGTGGAGGAGGTGGTTGGAGAGGCAGTGGTCAACATGGCCACACCATCCACAGGTTTATTCTGGTTCTTGGTCTTTTCTTTATCGTAGACTGCTGCCAGGGCTATGATAATGACCACTGCTACAGCCCCCATCAGAAGACCTGCTAGCCCCATGTTCTTACTGATGTAGAAGCCTTTAGCCATGGCCGATGCCTTGCTGGAGGTGGTAACAGGGAGATGGCAGGGCAACCTGTGGTCTCCGGGACTCGGCTAGGCTCTGTCTTTTCACTCCTCAGTTAAAGGATCAACTATTAGCCTGTCTGTGGACCTGTGGTGTTAGTTTAGAGAGACAGAGAGAGAGAGAGACAGGGAGAGAGAGAGACAGGGAGCGAGAGAGACAGGGAGAGAGAGAGACAGGGGGAGAGAGAGAGAAAGAGAGGGAGCGAGGAAGAGATATATACAAATCAAATGCAAATCTTAGAATGAACTATTAAAGACTACCAGAACACACTGGATTCTCCAATTACATTACATGAACTACAGGACAAAATACAAAGTCTCCAACTCAAAACGGCCTGTGGTGTTGATGGTATCCTAAATGAAATGATAAAACATACAGATCACAAATTCCACTTAAACTGTTTAACATCATCCTCAGCTCTGGCCTCTTCCCTAATATTTGGAAGTAAGGACTGATCACCCCAATCCACAAAAGTGGAGACAAAATTGACCCCATTAACTACTGTGGGATATGCGTCAACAGCAACCTTGGGAAAATCCTCTGCGTAATCATTAACAGCAGACTCATACATTTCCTCAGCGAAAAAGTGAAAACAATGTACTGAGCAAATGTAAAATTGGCTTTTTACCAAATTACCGTATGACAGACCATGTATTCACCCTGCACACCCTAATTAACAAACAAATGAAAACAAAGGCAATGCTTTGTTGATTTCAATAAAGCTTTTGACTCAATTTGGAATAAGGTCCTGCCATACAATTTGATGGAAAGTGTTGTTGGGGGAAAAACATACAACATTATAAAATGTGTTCGGTTAAAATTGGCAAAAAAACACATTTCTTTCCACAGGGCCGTGGGGTGAGACAGGGATGCAGCTTGAGCCCCACCTTCTTCAACAAATATATCAATGAATTGGCGCGGGCACTAGAACAGTCTGCAGCACCCAGCCCCACCCTCTTCAACATATATATCAATGAATTGGCGAGGGCACTAGAACAGTCTGCAGCACCCGGCCCCACCCTCTTCAACAAATATATCAATGAATTGGCGCGGGCACTAGAAAAGTCGGCAGCACCCGGCCCCACCCTCTTCAACAAATATATCAATGAATTGGCGCGGGCACTAGAACAGTCTGCAGCACCCGGCCCCACCCTCTTCAACATATATATCAATGAATTGGCGAGGGCACTAGAACAGTCTGCAGCACCCGGCCCCACCCTCTTCAACAAATATATCAATGAATTGGCGCGGGCACTAGAAAAGTCGGCAGCACCCGGCCCCACCCTCTTCAACATATATATCAATGAATTGGCGCGGGCACTAGAACAGTCTGCAGCACCCGGCCCCACCCTCTTCAACATATATATCAATGAATTGGCGCGGGCACTAGAACAGTCTGCAGCACCCGGCTTCACCCTACTAGAATCTCAAGTCAAATGTCTACTGTTTGCTGACGATCTGGTGCTTCAGTCACCAACCAAGGAGGGCCTACAGCAGCACCTAGATCTTCTGTACAGATTCTGTCAGACCTGGGCCCTGACAGTAAATCTCAGTAAGATAAAAAATAATTGTGTTCCAAAAAAGGTCCAGTCGCCAGGACCACAAATACAAATTCCATCTAGACACCATTGCCCTAGAGCACACAAAAAAACGATATATACCTTGGCCTAAACATCAGCGCCATAGGTAACTTCCAAAAAGCTGTGAGCAATCTGAGACACAAAGCAAGAAGGGCCTTCTATGCCATTAAAAGGAACATTAAATGTGACATACCAATTAGGATCTGGCTAAAAATAATTGAATGAGTTAAATAACTGTCCTTTATGAGGTGTGGGGTCTGGGGTCCTGCAAAAATATCCTCCGTGTACAACGTAGAACACCAAATAATGCAGAGCAGAATTAGGCCGATACCCGCTAATTTTCAAAATCCGTAACAAAGCTGTTAATTCTACAACCACCTAAAAGGAAACGATTCCCAAACCTTCCGTAACAAAGCCATCACCTACAGAGAGATGATCCTGGAGAAGAGTCCCCTAAGCAAGCTGGTCCTGGGGCTCTGTTCACTAACACAAACAGACCCCACAGAGCCCCAGGACAGCAACACAATTAGACCCAACCAAATCATGAGAAAACAAAAAGATTATTACTTGACACATTACAAAGAATTTACAAAAAAAAACAGAGCAAACAAGAATGCTATTTGGCCCTAAACAGAGAGTACACAGTGACAGAATACCTAACTATGTCAGATTACACAGATCCACAAACACTGGCATTTGAAATGTCTTTATTCTTTTGGAACTTTTGTGAGTATAATGTTCACTGATAACTTGTTATTGTTTATTTTACTTTTTGTTTATCTATTTCACTTGCTTTGGCAATGTGAACATATGATTCCCATGCTAATAAAGCCCCTTGAATTGAAATTGAATTGAGAGAGAGAACAGAGAGAGATCACACCAATCAATAAAAATGTAGACAAATTTGACTTAATTTGCATTAACAGCAACTTGGGGAAAATTCTCTGCAGTATCATAAATAGCAGACTACATAATTGTCTTAATGACCACATTTCCACCCTCCACACTAACTGAACCAGATTGGATTTGTAAAAACCGATGGTACAACAGACCACATTTCCACCCTCCACACTAACTGACAAACAAGCACACCAAAACAAAGGCACAATCTACACGTGTTCTGTAGACTTTGAATCCTTTGACTTTAAAGAATTTGATTCAATTTGGTACAAGGCTCTTTTTATAAACTAACAGAAAGTGGTATTGGAGGGAAAACATATGTTATTAAATCAATGTACACTAAAAACAAATGTGTGGTTCAAATTGGCAACAAGCAAACAGACTTCTTCCCTCAGGGAAGTGGAGTGAAACAGGGCTGTCCAATATGTCCAACACTATTTAAGATCGACATTTTGAGGCGGCAGGGTAGACTAGTGATTATAGTGTTGGGCCAGTAACCAAAAGGTTGCTAGATCAAATCCCCGAGCTGACAAAGTAAAAATCTGTCGTTCTGCCCCTGAAAAAGGCAGTTAACTGTTCCTAGGCCGTCATTGAAAATAATAATTTGATCTTAACTGACTTGCCTAGTTAAATAAAGGTTAAAAATAAAATACAAATTGTGAAACAGAAGACTGTCACCTGGTCTTCACAACCCTGAAATCAAGTGTCCGCTGTAGACAGATGACCTGGTGCTGCTGTCTCCCACTAAGGAGGGTCTGCTGTAGACAGATGACCTGGTGCTGCTGTCTCCCACTAAGGAGGGTCTGCTGTAGACAGATGACCTGGTGCTGCTGTCTCTCACTAAGGAGGGTCTGCTGTAGACAGATGACCTGGTGCTGCTGTCTCCCACTAAGGAGGGTCTGCTGTAGACAGATGACCCACAGAGTGGGAGGGTCGTCACAGAGTGGGAGGGTCGTCACAGAGTGGGAGGGTCGTCACAGAGTGGGAGGGTCGTCACAGAGTGGGAGGGGCGTCACAGAGTGGGAGGGTCGTCACAGAGTGGGAGGGTCGTCACAGAGTGGGAGGGGCGTCACAGAGTGGGAGGGGCGTCACAGAGTGGGAGGGTCGTCACAAAGTGGAGGGGCGTCACAGAGTGGGAGGGTCGTCACAGAGTGGGAGGGGCGTCAACTAGTGGGAGGATCGTCACAGAGTGGGAGGATCGTCACAGAGTGGGAGGGGCGTCACATAGTGGGAGGATCGTCACAGAGTGGGAGGTTCGTCACAGAGTGGGAGGATCTTCACAGAGTGGGAGGATCTTCACAGAGTGGGAGGGGCGTCACAGAGTGGGAGGGTCCTCACAGAGTGGGAGGGTCGTCACAGAGTGGGAGGATCTTCACAGAGTGGGAGGATCTTCACAGAGTGGGAGGATCTTCACAGAGTGGGAGGGGCGTCATATAACGAATTTACCAAATGGGACAAACATCCAATCGAAATACTGCATGCAGAGTTTTGCAAGACTGAATTGCATGTGCAAAGAAAAACTCAACATTACTCATGTAGAGCAGAACTGGGCCCTCCTCATTCAAATATAAAAAAAGAGACATTCATTTGTAGAACCATCTGAAAACAAGTGACCCCAAAACATCCATCACACAGCTCTACAATGTCAAGAGATGAAACCAGAGAAGAGTCCCCTCAGCCAGCTGGTTCTGAGGCTCAGTTCACTAACCCAAACCAACCCCATAGAGCCTCAGGACAGAACTCAGCCAGCTGGTTCTGAGGCTCAGTTCACTAACCCAAACCAACCCCATAGAGCCTCAGGACAGAACTCAGCCAGCTGGTTCTGAGGCCCAGTTCACTAACCCAAACCAACCCCATAGAGCCTCAGGACAGAACTCAGCCAGCTGGTTCTGAGGCCCAGTTCACAAACCCAAACCAACCCCATAGAGCCTCAGGACAGAACTCAGCCAGCTGGTTCTGAGGCTCAGTTCACTAACCCAAACCAACCCCATAGAGCCTCAGGACAGAACTCAGCCAGCTGGTTCTGAGGCCCAGTTCACAAACCCAAACCAACCCCATAGAGCCTCAGGACAGAACTCAGCCAGCTGGTTCTGAGGCCCAGTTCACAAACCCAAACCAACCCCATAGAGCCTCAGGACAGAACTCAGCCAGCTGGTTCTGAGGCCCAGTTCACAAACCCAAACCAACCCCATAGAGCCTCAGGACAGAACTCAGCCAGCTGGTTCTGAGGCCCAGTTCACAAACCCAAACCAACCCCATAGAGCCTCAGGACAGAACTCAGCCAGCTGGTTCTGAGGCCCAGTTCACAAACCCAAACCAACCCCATAGAGCCTCAGGACAGAACTCAGCCAGCTGGTTCTGAGGCCCAGTTCACAAACCCAAACCAACCCCATAGAGCCTCAGGACAGAACTCAGCCAGCTGGTTCTGAGGCCCAGTTCACAAACCCAAACCAACCCCATAGAGCCTCAGGACAGAACTCAGCCAGCTGGTTCTGAGGCCCAGTTCACAAACCCAAACCAACCCCATAGAGCCTCAGGACAGAACTCAGCCAGCTGGTTCTGAGGCCCAGTTCACAAACCCAAACCAACCCCATAGAGCCTCAGGACAGAACTCAGCCAGCTGGTTCTGAGGCCCAGTTCACAAACCCAAACCAACCCCATAGAGCCTCAGGACAGAACTCAGCCAGCTGGTTCTGAGGCCCAGTTCACAAACCCAAACCAACCCCATAGAGCCTCAGGACAGAACTCAGCCAGCTGGTTCTGAGGCCCAGTTCACAAACCCAAACCAACCCCATAGAGCCTCAGGACAGAACTCAGCCAGCTGGTTCTGAGGCCCAGTTCACAAACCCAAACCAACCCCATAGAGCCTCAGGACAGAACTCAGCCAGCTGGTTCTGAGGCCCAGTTCACAAACCCAAACCAACCCCATAGAGCCTCAGGACAGAACTCAGCCAGCTGGTTCTGAGGCCCAGTTCACAAACCCAAACCAACCCCATAGAGCCTCAGGACAGAACTCAGCCAGCTGGTTCTGAGGCCCAGTTCACTAACCCAAACCAACCCCATAGAGCCTCAGGACAGAACTCAGCCAGCTGGTTCTGAGGCCCAGTTCACTAACCCAAACCAACCCCATAGAGCCTCAGGACAGAACTCAGCCAGCTGGTTCTGAGGCCCAGTTCACAAACCCAAACCAACCCCATAGAGCCTCAGGACAGAACTCAGCCAGCTGGTTCTGAGGCCCAGTTCACTAACCCAAACCAACCCCATAGAGCCTCAGGACAGAACTCAGCCAGCTGGTTCTGAGGCCCAGTTCACAAACCCAAACCAACCCCATAGAGCCTCAGGACAGAACTCAGCCAGCTGGTTCTGAGGCCCAGTTCACAAACCCAAACCAACCCCATAGAGCCTCAGGACAGAACTCAGCCAGCTGGTTCTGAGGCTCAGTTCACTAACCCAAACCAACCCCATAGAGCCTCAGGACAGAACTCAGCCAGCTGGTTCTGAGGCCCAGTTCACTAACCCAAACCAACCCCATAGAGCCTCAGGACAGAACTCAGCCAGCTGGTTCTGAGGCCCAGTTCACTAACCCAAACCAACCCCATAGAGCCTCAGGACAGAACTCAGCCAGCTGGTTCTGAGGCCCAGTTCACAAACCCAAACCAACCCCATAGAGCCTCAGGACAGAACTCAGCCAGCTGGTTCTGAGGCCCAGTTCACAAACCCAAACCAACCCCATAGAGCCTCAGGACAGAACTCAGCCAGCTGGTTCTGAGGCTCAGTTCACTAACCCAAACCAACCCCATAGAGCCTCAGGACAGAACTCAGCCAGCTGGTTCTGAGGCCCAGTTCACTAACCCAAACCAACCCCATAGAGCCTCAGGACAGAACTCAGCCAGCTGGTTCTGAGGCCCAGTTCACTAACCCAAACCAACCCCATAGAGCCTCAGGACAGAACTCAGCCAGCTGGTTCTGAGGCCCAGTTCACAAACCCAAACCAACCCCATAGAGCCTCAGGACAGAACTCAGCCAGCTGGTTCTGAGGCCCAGTTCACAAACCCAAACCAACCCCATAGAGCCTCAGGACAGAACTCAGCCAGCTGGTTCTGAGGCTCAGTTCACTAACCCAAACCAACCCCATAGAGCCTCAGGACAGAACTCAGCCAGCTGGTTCTGAGGCCCAGTTCACAAACCCAAACCAACCCCATAGAGCCTCAGGACAGAACTCAGCCAGCTGGTTCTGAGGCCCAGTTCACTAACCCAAACCAACCCCATAGAGCCTCAGGACAGAACTCAGCCAGCTGGTTCTGAGGCCCAGTTCACAAACCCAAACCAACCCCATAGAGCCTCAGGACAGAACTCAGCCAGCTGGTTCTGAGGCCCAGTTCACAAACCCAAACCAACCCCATAGAGCCTCAGGACAGAACTCAGCCAGCTGGTTCTGAGGCCCAGTTCACAAACCCAAACCAACCCCATAGAGCCTCAGGACAGAACTCAGCCAGCTGGTTCTGAGGCCCAGTTCACAAACCCAAACCAACCCCATAGAGCCTCAGGACAGAACTCAGCCAGCTGGTTCTGAGGCCCAGTTCACAAACCCAAACCAACCCCATAGAGCCTCAGGACAGAACTCAGCCAGCTGGTTCTGAGGCCCAGTTCACAAACCCAAACCAACCCCATAGAGCCTCAGGACAGAACTCAGCCAGCTGGTTCTGAGGCCCAGTTCACAAACCCAAACCAACCCCATAGAGCCTCAGGACAGAACTCAGCCAGCTGGTTCTGAGGCCCAGTTCACTAACCCAAACCAACCCCATAGAGCCTCAGGACAGAACTCAGCCAGCTGGTTCTGAGGCCCAGTTCACAAACCCAAACCAACCCCATAGAGCCTCAGGACAGAACTCAGCCAGCTGGTTCTGAGGCTCAGTTCACTAACCCAAACCAACCCCATAGAGCCTCAGGACAGAACTCAGCCAGCTGGTTCTGAGGCCCAGTTCACTAACCCAAACCAACCCCATAGAGCCTCAGGACAGAACTCAGCCAGCTGGTTCTGAGGCCCAGTTCACTAACCCAAACCAACCCCATAGAGCCTCAGGACAGAACTCAGCCAGCTGGTTCTGAGGCCCAGTTCACAAACCCAAACCAACCCCATAGAGCCTCAGGACAGAACTCAGCCAGCTGGTTCTGAGGCCCAGTTCACAAACCCAAACCAACCCCATAGAGCCTCAGGACAGAACTCAGCCAGCTGGTTCTGAGGCTCAGTTCACTAACCCAAACCAACCCCATAGAGCCTCAGGACAGAACTCAGCCAGCTGGTTCTGAGGCCCAGTTCACTAACCCAAACCAACCCCATAGAGCCTCAGGACAGAACTCAGCCAGCTGGTTCTGAGGCCCAGTTCACTAACCCAAACCAACCCCATAGAGCCTCAGGACAGAACTCAGCCAGCTGGTTCTGAGGCCCAGTTCACAAACCCAAACCAACCCCATAGAGCCTCAGGACAGAACTCAGCCAGCTGGTTCTGAGGCCCAGTTCACAAACCCAAACCAACCCCATAGAGCCTCAGGACAGAACTCAGCCAGCTGGTTCTGAGGCTCAGTTCACTAACCCAAACCAACCCCATAGAGCCTCAGGACAGAACTCAGCCAGCTGGTTCTGAGGCCCAGTTCACAAACCCAAACCAACCCCATAGAGCCTCAGGACAGAACTCAGCCAGCTGGTTCTGAGGCCCAGTTCACTAACCCAAACCAACCCCATAGAGCCTCAGGACAGAACTCAGCCAGCTGGTTCTGAGGCCCAGTTCACAAACCCAAACCAACCCCATAGAGCCTCAGGACAGAACTCAGCCAGCTGGTTCTGAGGCCCAGTTCACAAACCCAAACCAACCCCATAGAGCCTCAGGACAGAACTCAGCCAGCTGGTTCTGAGGCTCAGTTCACAAACCCAAACCAACCCCATAGAGCCTCAGGACAGAACTCAGCCAGCTGGTTCTGAGGCCCAGTTCACAAACCCAAACCAACCCCATAGAGCAAAATGAAAAATATATCATTTTGGAAAGACACCACAAAAAATCGAAGTAAACTTCAATGCTATTTGTCTCTAAACAGACGGTACATGGTGTCAGGCTATCTGACCACTGTGACTGATAGAAAACAATGACTAGGTACAGACTCAGTGAGCACAGTCTGGCTATAGAGACCAGTCATCACAGACAAACCTGGCTGCCCATAGAGGACAGTCTGGCTATAGAGACCAGTCGTCACAGGCAAACCTGGCTGCCCAGAGAGGACAGTCTGCCTATAGAGACCAGTCATCACAGACAAACATGGCTGCCCATAGAGGACAGTCTGCCTATAGAGACCAGTCATCACAGACAAACATGGCTGCCCATAGAGGACAGTCTGCCTATAGAGACCAGTCGTCACAGACAAACATGGCTGCCCAGAGAGGACAGTCTGCCTATAGAGACCGGTCATCACAGGCAAACCTGGCTGCCCAGAGAGGACAGTCTGCCTATAGAGACCGGTCATCACAGGCAAACCTGGCTGCCCAGAGAGGACAGTCTGGCTATAGAGACCAGTCGTCACAGACAAACATGGCTGCCCATAGAGGACAGTCTGCCTATAGAGACCAGTCGTCACAGACAAACATGGCTGCCCAGAGAGGACAGTCTGCCTATAGAGACCGGTCATCACAGGCAAACCTGGCTGCCCAGAGAGGACAGTCTGCCTATAGAGACCGGTCATCACAGGCAAACCTGGCTGCCCAGAGAGGACAGTCTGCCTATAGAGACCGGTCATCACAGGCAAACCTGGCTGCCCAGAGAGGACAGTCTGCCTATAGAGACCGGTCATCACAGGCAAACCTGGCTGCCCAGAGAGGACAGGCTGTGCTCACTCTGCTCCAGGGGAGAGGTTGAGACAGAGCTGCATTTCCTATTACACTATGACAAATACTCAGACCTTAATATTTCTTTCCAAAATTCTTTCCCAGAATTTGAAACTAAAATCCAATATTTATTGGGTGAAAAACCAAAATGTGCAGTTTTGACAGCCAAATATATGTCCTCCTGCCACAACCTGAGGGACAGCCAGTGAAAAGTGCCAATGTCAATAATTTTTCCCATTTAGTTTTGTTCTGTCTTTCAAAGCAGGTCATGTGTCTTCTCACTTCTCAGTCATATTGACACTGGTCTACTACCAGATCATGTGTCTTCTCAGTCATATTGACACTGGTCTACTACCAGATCATGTGTCTTCTCAGTCATATTGACACTGGTCTACTACCAGGTCATGTGTCTTCTCAGTCATGTTGACACTGGTCTACTACCAGGTCATGTGTCTTCTCAGTCATGTTGACACTGGTCTACTACCAGGTCATGTGTCTTCTCAGTCATGTTGACACTGGTCTACTACCAGGTCATGTGTCTTCTCAGTCATGTTGACACTGGTCTACTACCAGGTCATGTGCCTTCTCAGTCATGTTGACACTGGTCTACTACCATGTCATGTGTCTTCTCAGTCATGTTGACACTGGTCTACAACCATGTCATGTGCCTTCTCAGTCATGTTGACACTGGTCTACTACCAGGTCATGTGTCTTCTCAGTCATGTTGACACTGGTCTACTACCAGATCATGTGTCTTCTCAGTCATGTTGACACTGGTCTACTACCAGGTCATGTGTCTTCTCAGTCATGTTGACACTGGTCTACTACCAGGTCATGTGTCTTCTCAGTCATGTTGACACTGGTCTACTACCAGGTCATGTGTCTTCTCAGTCATGTTGACACTGGTCTACTACCAGGTCATGTGCCTTCTCAGTCATGTTGACACTGGTCTACTACCATGTCATGTGTCTTCTCAGTCATGTTGACACTGGTCTACAACCATGTCATGTGCCTTCTCAGTCATGTTGACACTGGTCTACTACCAGGTCATGTGTCTTCTCAGTCATGTTGACACTGGTCTACTACCAGATCATGTGTCTTCTCAGTCATGTTGACACTGGTCTACTACCAGATCATGTGTCTTCTCAGTCATGTTGACACTGGTCTACTACCATGTCATGTGTCTTCTCAGTCATGTTGACACTGGTCTACTACCAGATCATGTGTCTTCTCAGTCATGTTGACACTGGTCTACTACCAGGTCATGTGTCTTCTCAGTCATGTTGACACTGGTCTACTACCAGGTCATGTGTCTTCTCAGTCATGTTGACACTGGTCTACTACCAGATCATGTGTCTTCTCAGTCATGTTGACACTGGTCTACTACCAGATCATGTGTCTTCTCAGTCATGTTGACACTGGTCTACTACCATGTCATGTGTCTTCTCAGTCATGTTGACACTGGTCTACTACCAGATCATGTGTCTTCTCAGTCATGTTGACACTGGTCTACTACCAGATCATGTGTCTTCTCAGTCATGTTGACACTGGTCTACTACCATGTCATGTGTCTTCTCAGTCATGTTGACACTGGTCTACTACCAGATCATGTGTCTTCTCAGTCATGTTGACACTGGTCTACTACCAGATCATGTGTCTTCTCAGTCATGTTGACACTGGTCTACTACCAGATCATGTGTCTTCTCAGTCATGTTGACACTGGTCTACTACCAGATCATGTGTCTTCTCAGTCATGTTGACACTGGTCTACTACCAGGTCATGTGTCTTCTCAGTCATGTTGACACTGGTCTACTACCATGTCATGTGTCTTCTCAGTCATGTTGACACTGGTCTACTACCAGATCATGTGTCTTCTCAGTCATGTTGACACTGGTCTACTACCAGATCATGTGTCTTCTCAGTCATGTTGACACTGGTCTACTACCAGATCATGTGTCTTCTCAGTCATGTTGACACTGGTCTACTACCAGATCATGTGTCTTCTCAGTCATGTTGACACTGGTCTACTACCATGTCATGTGTCTTCTCAGTCATGTTGACACTGGTCTACTACCAGGTCATGTGTCTTCTCAGTCATGTTGACACTGGTCTACTACCAGGTCATGTGTCTTCTCAGTCATGTTGACACTGGTCTACTACCATGTCATGTGTCTTCTCAGTCATGTTGACACTGGTCTACTACCAGGTCATGTGTCTTCTCAGTCATGTTGACACTGGTCTACTACCATGTCATGTGTCTTCTCAGTCATGTTGACACTGGTCTACTACCAGATCATGTGTCTTCTCAGTCATGTTGACACTGGTCTACTACCAGATCATGTGTCTTCTCAGTCATGTTGACACTGGTCTACTACCAGATCATGTGTCTTCTCAGTCATGTTGACACTGGTCTACTACCAGATCATGTGTCTTCTCAGTCATGTTGACACTGGTCTACTACCATGTCATGTGTCTTCTCAGTCATGTTGACACTGGTCTACTACCAGATCATGTGTCTTCTCAGTCATGTTGACACTGGTCTACTACCAGATCATGTGTCTTCTCAGTCATGTTGACACTGGTCTACTACCAGGTCATGTGTCTTCTCAGTCATGTTGACACTGGTCTACTACCATGTCATGTGTCTTCTCAGTCATGTTGACACTGGTCTACTACCAGGTCATGTGTCTTCTCAGTCATGTTGACACTGGTCTACTACCATGTCATGTGTCTTCTCAGTCATGTTGACACTGGTCTACTACCAGATCATGTGTCTTCTCAGTCATGTTGACACTGGTCTACTACCAGATCATGTGTCTTCTCAGTCATGTTGACACTGGTCTACTACCAGATCATGTGTCTTCTCAGTCATGTTGACACTGGTCTACTACCAGATCATGTGTCTTCTCAGTCATGTTGACACTGGTCTACTACCATGTCATGTGTCTTCTCAGTCATGTTGACACTGGTCTACTACCAGATCATGTGTCTTCTCAGTCATGTTGACACTGGTCTACTACCAGATCATGTGTCTTCTCAGTCATGTTGACACTGGTCTACTACCATGTCATGTGTCTTCTCAGTCATGTTGACACTGGTCTACTACCAGATCATGTGTCTTCTCAGTCATGTTGACACTGGTCTACTACCATGTCATGTGTCTTCTCAGTCATGTTGACACTGGTCTACTACCAGATCATGTGTCTTCTCAGTCATGTTGACACTGGTCTACTACCATGTCATGTGTCTTCTCAGTCATGTTGACACTGGTCTACTACCAGATCATGTGTCTTCTCAGTCATGTTGACACTGGTCTACTACCAGATCATGTGTCTTCTCAGTCATGTTGAAACTGGTCTACTACCAGGTCATGTGTCTTGTCAGTCATGTTGACACTGGTCTACTACCAGGTCATGTGTCTTGTCAGTCATGTTGACACTGGTCTACTACCAGGTCATGTGTCTTCTCAGTCATGTTGACACTGGTCTACTACCAGATCATGTGTCTTCTCAGTCATGTTGACACTGGTCTACTACCAGGTCATGTGTCTTGTCAGTCATGTTGACACTGGTCTACTACCAGGTCATGTGTCTTGTCAGTCATGTTGACACTGGTCTACTACCAGGTCATGTGTCTTCTCAGTCATGTTGACACTGGTCTACTACCAGGTCATGTGTCTTCTCAGTCATGTTGACACTGGTCTACTACCAGGTCATGTGTCTTCTCAGTCATGTTGACACTGGTCTACTACCAGGTCATGTGTCTTCTCAGTCATGTTGACACTGGTCTACTACCAGGTCATGTGTCTTCTCAGTCATGTTGACACTGGTCTACTACCAGGTCATGTGTCTTCTCAGTCATGTTGACACTGGTCTACTACCAGATCATGTGTCTTCTCAGTCATGTTGACACTGGTCTACTACCAGATCATGTGTCTTCTCAGTCATGTTGACACTGGTCTACTACCATGTCATGTGTCTTCTCAGTCATGTTGACACTGGTCTACTACCAGATCATGTGTCTTCTCAGTCATGTTGACACTGGTCTACTACCAGATCATGTGTCTTCTCAGTCATGTTGACACTGGTCTACTACCATGTCATGTGTCTTCTCAGTCATGTTGACACTGGTCTACTACCAGATCATGTGTCTTCTCAGTCATGTTGACACTGGTCTACTACCATGTCATGTGTCTTCTCAGTCATGTTGACACTGGTCTACTACCAGATCATGTGTCTTCTCAGTCATGTTGACACTGGTCTACTACCATGTCATGTGTCTTCTCAGTCATGTTGACACTGGTCTACTACCAGATCATGTGTCTTCTCAGTCATGTTGACACTGGTCTACTACCAGATCATGTGTCTTCTCAGTCATGTTGACACTGGTCTACTACCAGGTCATGTGTCTTGTCAGTCATGTTGACACTGGTCTACTACCAGGTCATGTGTCTTGTCAGTCATGTTGACACTGGTCTACTACCAGGTCATGTGTCTTCTCAGTCATGTTGACACTGGTCTACTACCAGATCATGTGTCTTCTCAGTCATGTTGACACTGGTCTACTACCAGGTCATGTGTCTTGTCAGTCATGTTGACACTGGTCTACTACCAGGTCATGTGTCTTGTCAGTCATGTTGACACTGGTCTACTACCAGGTCATGTGTCTTCTCAGTCATGTTGACACTGGTCTACTACCAGGTCATGTGTCTTCTCAGTCATGTTGACACTGGTCTACTACCAGGTCATGTGTCTTCTCAGTCATGTTGACACTGGTCTACTACCAGGTCATGTGTCTTCTCAGTCATGTTGACACTGGTCTACTACCAGGTCATGTGTCTTCTCAGTCATGTTGACACTGGTCTACTACCAGGTCATGTGTCTTCTCAGTCATGTTGACACTGGTCTACTACCAGGTCATGTGTCTTCTCAGTCATGTTGACACTGGTCTACTACCAGGTCATGTGTCTTCTCAGTCATGTTGACACTGGTCTACTACCAGGTCATGTGTCTTCTCAGTCATGTTGACACTGGTCTACTACCAGATCATGTGTCTTCTCAGTCATGTTGACACTGGTCTACTACCAGGTCATGTGTCTTGTCAGTCATGTTGACACTGGTCTACTACCAGGTCATGTGTCTTGTCAGTCATGTTGACACTGGTCTACTACCAGGTCATGTGTCTTCTCAGTCATGTTGACACTGGTCTACTACCAGGTCATGTGTCTTCTCAGTCATGTTGACACTGGTCTACTACCAGGTCATGTGTCTTCTCAGTCATGTTGACACTGGTCTACTACCAGGTCATGTGTCTTCTCAGTCATGTTGACACTGGTCTACTACCAGGTCATGTGTCTTCTCAGTCATGTTGACACTGGTCTACTACCAGGTCATGTGTCTTCTCAGTCATGTTGACACTGGTCTACTACCAGGTCATGTGTCTTCTCAGTCATGTTGACACTGGTCTACTACCAGGTCATGTGTCTTCTCAGTCATGTTGACACTGGTCTACTACCAGGTCATGTGTCTTCTCAGTCATGTTGACACTGGTCTACTACCAGGTCATGTGTCTTCTCAGTCATGTTGACACTGGTCTACTACCAGGTCATGTGTCTTCTCAGTCATGTTGACACTGGTCTACTACCAGGTCATGTGTCTTCTCAGTCATGTTGACACTGGTCTACTACCAGGTCATGTGTCTTCTCAGTCATGTTGACACTGGTCTACTACCAGGTCATGTGTCTTCTCAGTCATGTTGACACTGGTCTACTACCATTGCTTTAATGTATTATTATTCTCATTACTATTGTTGTTGTTAATGGTAATCACATCTCCACTACTACTATTGTTATTGCTGTTGGTCCCACCATTGTTGTTATATGTATACTTTGACAATGTAAGTCATTTAACTTGCCATGTCAATAAAGTCTACTGAATTGAATTGAAATTGAGAGAGAAAGCAGAGTCAGTATAGAGGAAAGGTCTTTTGTACATCTCAACTAGAAGAAAACAGTGTGCTAGAAATTGAGACAGAGACAGACAGAGAGAGAGAGAGACAGAGAGAGAGAGACAGAGAGAGACAGAGAGAGAAATACACAGAGAGAGAGAGAGGGGAGAGAGAGAGACAGAGAGAGACAGAAAGACAGAGAGAGACAGAAAGAGAGAGAGAGAGAAAGACAGAGAGAGAGAGAGAGAGAAAGAGAGAGAGAGGAGAGAGAAACATAGACAGACAGAGAGAGACAGAAAGACAGAGAGAGAGGAGAGAGAGACAGGGAGAGACAGACAGAGAGAGAAAGACAGAGAGAGAGAGAGAGAGAGAGAGAGAGGAGAGAGAAACAGAGACAGAGAGAGAAAGACAGAGAGAGAGACAGACAGACAGAGAGAAACAGAGAGAGAAACAGAGCTCTTATTGGTAGACATAGCAATATCAGCCTCTTATGGTAGACAGAGTAATATCAGCCTCTTATTGGTAGAGAGTAATATCAGGCTCTTATTGGTAGACAGAGTAATATCAGCCTCTTATTGGTAGACAGAGTAATATCAGGCTCTTATTGGTAGAGAGTAATATCAGGCTCTTATTGGTAGACAGAGTAATATCAGGCTCTTATTGGTAGACAGAGTAAAATCAGCCTCTTATTGGTAGACATAGTAATATCAGCCTCTTATTGGTAGACAGCGTAATATCAGGCTCTTATTGATAGACAGTAATATCAGGCTCTTATTGGTAGACAGCGTAATATCATCCTCTTATTGGTAGACAGAGTAATATCAGGCTCTTATTGGTAGACAGCGTAATATCAGGCTCTTATTGGTAGACAGAGTAATATCAGCCTCTTATTGGTAGACAGAGTAATATCAGTCTCTTATTGGTAGACAGAGTAATATCAGCCTATTATTAGTAGACAGAGTAATATCAGCCTCTTATTGGTAGATGGCGTAATATCATCCTCTTATTGGTAGACAGAGTAATATCAGGCTCTTATTGGTAGACAGCGTAATATCATCCTCTTATTGGTAGACAGAGTAATATCAGCCTCTTATTGGTAGACAGAGTAATATCAGGCTCTTATTGGTAGACAGAGTAATATCAGGCTCTTATTGGTAGACAGCGTAATATCAGGCTCTTATTAGTAGACAGAGTAATATCAGCCTCTTATTGGTAGACAGAGTAATATCAGGCTCTTATTGGTAGACAGTAATATCAGGCTCTTATTGGTAGACATAGTAATATTAGCCTCTTATTGGTAGACAGAGTAATATCAGGCCACATTACCTTGTTGATACACCTGGCAACAGCGTAGCAGCTTGATGGGTCTCTGATTGAAGACTAAACAGCTCTGCTGATAGTTGTCTGTCTGCTAGCTGATCTGAGCCACAGCCAGTCTTTCATTACATGAGACAAACACACAACACAAGGTAATGACAAACACACTGCATCCAAACCAAGCAGCACGTCTTGTCTACGTCCCAAATGGCACCCTATAAAGTGCAGTACTTCACGATTGGCCCTGGTCAGAAATAGTGCACTACTTAGGGAATAGGGCTCCATTTGGGACAGACAACATGGACTACTGGTTTGGATACAGTGTGTTGCTCATTAACTTGTGAACGTATCTAACGTAGTGTCATTTAGGATGCTTCCCATGGGCCGTTAGGTTCCGTCGAGTCTTTACTATCATTAACTGAAGACTTATAGTTGTTTTCAAAGATTCTCTGTAATTAGTTATTACGCGATTAGACTGATTAACATGTAACCGTAATTACTAGGAAGTCGGGGCACCAAGGAAAAATATTCAGATTACAAAGTTATCATTTCCTAAAATAACGTTTCAGATTTTTTATCTGATCAATTAGTCTTCGAATTAATTAATTATTTACTTTACCTCACGTTAGTCTCATTCCAAACGTTGTAAATTGTTGGTTATCTGCACGAACCCAGTCTTCACTATGAGTCATCCATACATCAATTGTCTTAAATCATTTATTTATTACTAACTAAGTAATTCACAGAAATGCACAAACAAAATAACAAACAAGGTAAATGTGGATGAAATGATAGGAGAATGTGCCCTAGTGGGCTAAACCGTCATGGCAGCTTGTTAGACAAAAGGGGAAGTGGGGGACGACTAAGAAGTCACTACAGAGTTACAATTATAATAATTGAAATGCTAATCCTTTGCACATGAACGCTCACTCATTTGGGAACAATTGCAATCAATATATATATTTACGCTCAGTGTGTCGTCTTCATCGCCGGTGAAAAGTTGAAAAGTTCATTTATTTTGTAGAATTGTCCGTCTCTCTCCCTCTCTTTCTCGCTGTCGTGGTTATAGTGATTGTTCAGAGTGACATTCATTCATTTCGTTATAGAATGGATGTTTCGGCGGTTGTCATTCTTTGCGTTCAATGATACCAAATTCCTAGCTGCAGACTAGTAATTAATATCAAAGACTTGTTCTTATTCTGTCGGTATCGATAGATACTCTAAGAGTTTTAACCACGTGGTATGGTTAAAAGTCCCAGGAGGCCTGACCCTAACTGGGCTTCAGGGGCGGTCCTCTGATTTAGTTCAAATCAAAAGGGAATTGTATTTTTCATCATTAAACAGTCCAAAATCATGTTACACAATTATACAAAAAGTATTATACTCACTCATTCATCTTATACAACAATTAGATGTAAACCTCATCTGAGGCAATTATATAAACAGCATTATGGTAATGTGGCCACACCGTCTCTCATGAGCTTCCCAAGTTGTGACAAATGGATCAGTTCGTAGCTGGATTCTTCACCGATCTTTTATACTTTCTCCGGAACATGAAATTTGTTCGTACCTCAAGTTCTGTGAGGTGGAAGGATTTCCTTTGTCCTCTATGAAAATGTACTTTCTCTATACTGTGTGTCCATGAGGAGATCCTCAGGAATTTACAACGTCTCTCTGACCACAGCAACCTAGTTGAAGGAGGAAAGGGGGCAGCAGGGAGAGGGGGATGGGGCTTGCTATACCCAAAGAGGCCAACGTCATGACATACCCACCCTGGTGGTTTGGATCTTGTTTGTCCTGCAAGTTACAAATCAACATAAAATCATGAACACGTGACGTCCTGTTTGTAGATCATCATTGCAGTCCCCTCTGGTGGTTGAACTTGGTAGGCTTCTCTGAAAGCGGAGCAGCCCACCACAAGGATGGCAGTTGATGTCCGGTTGGTGATCGCCGTTGTGGTCCCTTCTAGTGATGTACCTTGGTAGGCTCCCTGACAGCGGGGCATGCCGCCACAAGGATGGGCCGTGGATGTCTGGATTTGGGGTCGCCGTTCCGGACCCGTAACAACGCACGCACACTCATGAAATATATATAATTACATTCATTCCTCAATGAGCGGCGTTGTGGCACTACGTGATTGTTGTATGGGGACATTGTTTATGGCTCTATCACTTCCTAAGTGTCAAAGGAACTGAACCGAAAAGGAATGAAAGCATAAACAAAAGATATACAAAATATAGTTCTCACACAAAAATCATCTCACTGGACTGTATTCTATATACTGTATGTCCAATGTTCTGGCAAAATGACTATCATGGCATTGTCTCTAATGCCATATCTGGGGTTTTCCTACTTGGTGTGTTGCTTAGGCACTATCCTAAGTTGATAACTATAGGATAAGTCTACAGCTGTAAGGCACTAGTTCTGGGCAGTCTACAGGGATGACCTATGGACTTCTGGGAAGACAACTGGTGAGTGCTGTAGAGTCAAAGGCCTAGAAGTAAATGTTCAACTTTATTTACTAAGGCTGGTGTTTTGCTTGGACCCTTAAGTGGTCCTAGCATAAATCCTAATGGGATGTTCCGTTGTGCATGTGTGTTTATGCGTACACAAGCACACATGTCAAGGGAAGAAAACCAAGTATCCTGGCAGATTACAACTTGTTCAGAATGAGTCTGACGTAGTCAGGTAATTTTCAGGTCAATGTCTGGAGGTCAGTCAGAATTGGTGTCGAGAGAGTCTGTAGTGGTTTTACTAGCAGTCACTGTTTTCCACTATTGTAGTGGCGGGAGGTATGAAGAAGTATACTTCATAGCTATGTTATCCACGGAGGAGCTAACCTCACGACGGAAGTACTCTAAGTATTGGACCAGTCGTACGTGGTGTGATCGTCGTTAATGATTCTAATCATTTTCCTCCTGAATGGAGGATTCTATTCATTAGTGACATGTGTGTTAACCATTGGAAGAGTGCACTGGAGATTCCCTTCCACATGTTGCACTCTGAGTGACTCCTATGTCGCTGTTGTCAAGGGTAATTTGATTGGTTAGGTCTCTAACCTTCTTTCTGATTGTAGCTAGACTGACTGTCGGTGGTATTGGTACTGGTGCTCAAAGGGACCAGTTATCCTACCGATTTATTCTGAAATATTATACTATCGGAACACATGATTGGAGCATTTTACTAGTTGTATTGTAGTTGAACCTACACATGGCAAGGAATGATTATTGTTGCCATTTGTTTTGGAGGTGGACAAGTCCACTGCACTTCCTTTACGACCAGTGTGGTACACCTCAGTACTATCTTAGATGTGTTCTAAGATAATCCCCGTCTAGGGGCCTGTCTGCTCCTCACTGTTCTTAAAGGGGAGTTTACAACTAGATTTGATTTATGCTCTGGCGGCCTCGTACGGTGTTGTCCTTAGTCTTGACCCCCACACCGGCCTCGATGAGGCTCATCATGAGTCTGGGCTACTATTCCCCCCCTTTGTGTCTCCGGACCCCTCCACCAGCCGGTGGTGTTGGTGTCTGAGGCACAAACAAAAAGGTCGGACCCTATGTACGAGTTGTCAGCGGCCGCGTTATGAGAATGGCGGTAACCTTCCAACCAAATCTCCTGGTGTTTGTGCTTCAACACCCTCAGTGGCTGTAAAGGCATGTCAGTCACCACCGCGTTCGCGTGTGGCAACCTCTTCAGTACCTGCGAACTGAGACGAGGATATCGGTCTGTGATATCGCAAAGTGTTTCACCAGTGGGAGTCATCGGGTCAGTTGCTGGACTGACGCCATTAGTATGGGGTGACAGTCCCCAACAACGCGGAAGGTGTATCATCGGAAGCAGAGTATACTCTGCTTATACTCCGCATCAATGTTTTTCTTGCTGAGACTGCCGCAGTGCTTGCGGAAGTGTCCGAAGGGCAAGAGGAGTTCATCTCATGATGTGACCATGCTTTTGTCACTTCTAGGTTAGACTACTGCAATGCTCTATTTTCCGGCTACCCGGATAAAGCACTAAATAAACTTCAGTTAGTGCTAAATACGGCTGCTAGAATCCTGACTAGAACCAAAAAATTTGATCATATTACTCCAGTGCTAGCCTCTCTACACTGGCTTCCTGTCAAAGCAAGGGCTGATTTCAAGGTTTTACTGCTAACCTACAAAGCATTACATGGGCTTGCTCCTACCTATCTCTCTGATTTGGTCCTGCCGTACATACCTACACGTACGCTACGGTCACAAGACGCAGGCCTCCTAATTGTCCCTAGAATTTCTAAGCAAACAGCTGGAGGCAGGGCTTTCTCCTATAGAGCTCCATTTTTATGGAACGGTCTGCCTACCCATGTCAGAGACGCAAACTCGGTCTCAACCTTTAAGTCTTTACTGAAGACTCATCTCTTCAGTGGGTCATATGATTGAGTGTAGTCTGGCCCAGGAGTGGTAAGGTGAACGGAAAGGCTCTGGAGCAACGAACTGCCCTTGCTGTCTCTGCCTGGCCGGTTCCCCTCTTTCCACTGGGATTCTCTGCCTCTAACCCTATTACAGGGGCTGAGTCACTGGCTTGCTGGGGCTCTCTCATGCCGTCCCTGGAGGGGGTGACGCACCTGAGTGGGTTGATTCACTGTTGTGGTCATCCTGTCTGGGTTGGCGCCCCCCCCCCTTGGGTTGTGCCGTGGCGGAGATCTTTGTGGGCTATACTCAGCCTTGTCTCAGGATGGTAAGTTGGTGGTTGAAGATATCCCTCTGCCTTGTTGTTGGGGGTTAACTAACTGCCTTGCTGTGCTTTGGCAAAGTGGGTGGGGTTATATCCTTCCTGTTTGGCCCTGTCCGGGGGTGTCCTCGGATGGGGCCACAGTGTCTCCTGACCCCTCCTGTCTCAGCCTCCAGTATTTATGCTGCAGTAGTTTATGTGTCGGGGGGCTGGGGTCAGTTTGTTATATCTGGAGTACTTCTCCTGTCCTATACGGTGTCCTGTGTGAATCTAAGTGTGCGTTCTCTAATTCTCTCCTTCTCTCTTTCTTTCTCTCTCTCGGGAGGACCTGAGCCCTAGGACCATGCCCCAGGACTACCTGACATGATGACTCCTTGCTGTCCCCAGTCCACCTGGCCATGCTGCTGTTCCAGTTTCAACTGACCTGAGCCCTAGGACCATGCCCCAGGACTACCTGACATGATGACTCCTTGCTGTCCCCAGTCCATCTGACTGTGCTGCTGCTCCAGTTTCAACTGTTCTGCCTTATTATTATTCGACCATGCTGGTCATTTATGAACATTTGAACATCTTGGCCATGTTCTGTTATAATCTCCACCCGGCACAGCCAGAAGAGGACTGGCCACCCCACATAGCCTGGTTCCTCTCTAGGTTTCTTCCTAGGTTTTGGCCTTTCTAGGGAGTTTTTCCTAGCCACCGTGCTTCTACACCTGCATTGCTTGCTGTTTGGGGTTTTAGGCTGGGTTTCTGTACAGCACTTTGAGATATCAGCTGATGTACGAAGGGCTATATAAATACATTTGATTTGATCTCAACTACCGTATTACAGGACTACAAGGAGGAGGGACGTTGCTTATTCACAGAGACAGCTGGCTCGAAATCATGAAAAGAATGGTCAATCAGGTTGGCTGATGGAATGTGTCGAGATATCGTAATATCTCCTTGGATCGGATTCTGCCCCAAGAGGTTTCTAAACGTCTTTTTCCTAGGGGGTTCTTTCGACAGATACCCCTCGTGAATGACTGCATTGCAGCTAGCGTTAGGGGAAGACAGTGTGGTCAGTGGAGAAGGCACGGTGGCCTGTGACCATACCTGGTTGGTTTTCCAATCCATCAATGGGAGTAACCGATCCATCAAGTCTGCGCCAAGTAGCAGGGTTACAGTTTCGAGGCTGGTAACATACACAGGGTGAACAAGCGATACGTCCTTGAAGTGTAGTTTCAGCATGACTCTCAATGTGAGAGGCGAGGTAGTCTGAGTGACCCCTCGAAGTGTAGTGTCGCATCGTTACACTTTTAACCAAAGTTTAGTTGGCTTCCTAAAATAAAATCTCAACTTCAGTTTAATTTTTTTTTAAGTTCTTGAATATGCAATTTAAAAGAGAGGCCATCATCATATGAGGTTAGTCTCAATCTCCTTGCCCTGACAGGTGGTAATAGGTGAAAGGTTCAGAGGTCTATTTCTTGCTTTAGAAAACACCTGTAGTTTAGTTTTGTCAGTATTGAGGATAAGCTTTAATTGAAAGGTATGTTGAACAGGATAAAAAGCAGTTTGCAGGTTCTGGAAAGCTTTTGTGAGAGACGAGGCACAACAATAAATAACAGTATCATCAGCATAAAAGTGAAGTTGCTCTTTTTGCAGATTTTTGTCTGAATGATTTATATAAATAGTGAATATGATGGGACCGAGTACACAGCCCTGGGGCACACTACTACAGACAGACAATTTAACAGACATGAGCCCATCCAACAGAGTGCACTGAGTCCTATCAGACAGATAGTTGGCAAACCATGCAACTGCACGCTCCGAAAGACCTATACTCGACAATCTCTGCCTCAGTATAGGCAGGCATGATCAACTGTATCAAAAGCCTTAGAGAGATCAGTAAAAAGAGAGACACAGTGCTGTTTTTTGTCAAGGGCTTCAGTGATATCATTTAAAACCTTCATGCCTGCTGTAATTGTGCTATGCTTCTTCCTGAAGCCCGATTGGTACATTGATCAAATAGAGTCAGTATAAAAAAACTATTTGAGCTGTTCACTAACAAGGGTTTCAAGTATTTTTGCTAGTGGTGACAGCTTTGAGATTGGCCTATAATTACTCAATAGAGTTGGCTCTCCGCCCTTTAAAAGTGGTAGGACAAATGCTGATCAAAGTGCTCATTGAAACAATTCAGTATTTCAGTTTTGTCATATACAGCAACAGAGACCTTCATTTACATTATTGTTACCAGACATAGACATAATAGCCTTCCAAAACATTCTAGGGTCATGGGTTATCCCTCCCTTTAACTCTGAACCTGTGGAATGGGGCATGTTTGTTTACTATTTGGTGAAAACCATCATGAAAGAATTTCCAGGCAGTTTCCACATCAGGGATAAACTCAATCTGCTCCAGTTTCCACATCAGGGATAAACTCAATCTGCTCCAGTTTCCACATCAGGGATAAACTCAATCTGCTCCAGTTTCCACATCAGGGATAAACTCAATCTGCTCCAGTTTCCACATCAGGGATAAACTCAATCTGCTCCAGTTTCCACATCAGGGATAAACTCAATCTGCTCCAGTTTCCACATCAGGGATAAACTCAATCTGCTCCAGTTTCCACATCAGGGATAAACTCAATCTGCTCCAGTTTTCACATCAGGGATAAACTCAATCTGCTCCAGTTTTCACATCAGGGATAAACTCAATCTGCTCCAGTTTCCACATCAGGGATAAACTCAATCTGCTCCAGTTTCCACATCAGGGATAAACTCAATCTGCTCCAGTTTCCACATCAGGGATAAACTCAATCTGCTCCAGTTTCCACATCAGGGATAAACTCAATCTGCTCCAGTTTCCACATCAGGGATAAACTCAATCTGCTCCAGTTTCCACATCAGGGATAAACTCAATCTGCTCCAGTTTCCACATCAGGGATAAACTCAATCTGCTCCAGTTTCCACATCAGGGATAAACTCAATCTGCTCCAGTTTCCACATCAGGGATAAACTCAATCTGCTCCAGTTTTCACATCAGGGATAAACTCAATCTGCTCCAGTTTCCACATCAGGGATAAACTCAATCTGCTCCAGTTTTCACATCAGGGATAAACTCAATCTGCTCCAGTTTTCACATCAGGGATAAACTCAATCTGCTCCAGTTTTCACATCAGGGATAAACTCAATCTGCTCCAGTTTTCACATCAGGGATAAACTCAATCTGCTCCAGTTTTCACATCAGGGATCAACTCAATCTGCTCCAGTTTCCATATCAGGGATCAACTCAATCTGCTCCAGTTTCCACATCAGGGATAAACTCAATCTGCTCCAGTTTTCACATCAGGGATAAACTCAATCTGCTCCAGTTTTCACATCAGGGATAAACTCAATCTGCTCCAGTCAAAATCAAACACATCATGAAGGAAATCCTGCTCATTAAAATACTTCACATTTCTCTTACAAATAAAACATGTGTTTGTCTTTAGGAACCTTCGTGTTTCTAACAGCAACAACAGCACAATGGTCACTTAAATCATTACAGAAAACACCAACAACAGAATACTTATGTGGAACATTTGTCAATATGATATCAATCAGGGTAGATTTATCTGGGCATTTAAGATTTAGGCGAGTGGGTGAGTTAATCAACTGGGTAAGATTCATAGAATTACAAAACATGTTTAAATCATCTGACACCGGCTTTAACCAACACCAGTTCAGATGTTGACCAATCAAGATCATTTCCCTGTAAAGAAGTTTAGACATAAGGTGCATCAGAGAAGAAAATGCATCACCGAGAGCAGAGGGGGGTCTATAACAGCCAATCACAGATATAGAGAGCAGAGGGGGGTCTATAACAGCCAATCACAGATACAGAGAGCAAAGGGGGATCTATAACAGCCAATCACAGATACAGAGAGCAAAGGGGGATCTATAACAGCCAATCACAGATACAGAGAGCAGAGGGGGTCTATAACAGCCAATCACAGATACTGAGAAGTGACGACCCTTCCACTGTCTGCCAAAATATTTCTCCTTGCTCTTGTTTTTCTTAATAGGATATCGGTGGGTGGAGCCGTGAGGGTCGTCAGGGAAATGGGACACACCTGGGCTCGGTGTTCCTGACAGAGAGCAGAGGCGGGGTCTATAACAGCCAATCACAGATACAGAACGGTCTATAACAGCCAATCACAGTTAGAGACCCTTTGAAACCTCAAGATTCAAAGCAAGAAATTCCAACTGTTTCCAAATAGTTTCAGACTGACAGGGAATCTAGTCTTGACATATATAGCCACGCCCCCACCTTAACTCGATCAGTGCCATACATATTGTAACCATTTAAACAAATACCCATATCAAGAACAGACTTGCTGAGCCAAGTTTTAGAAAACACAATTACATCAGCATTAGTTTACTTAGCCCAAATCCTAACCCCCTCAATTTTGGACTACAGGCTACATATATTTAAATGAAACCAAAACTAGATCTTGATTTAAAATCAAAGGGGGTTTGGAGACATATCAGGGTTAGGTTGCAGGGGATATGGAGACATATCAGGGCCAGGGTTAGGTTGCAGGGGATATGGAGACATATCAGGGCCAGGGTTAGGTTGCAGGGGATATGGAGACATATCAGGGCCAGGGTTAGGTTGCAGGGGGTTTGGAGACATATCAGGGTTAGGTTGCAGGGGGTATGGAGACATATCAGGGTTAGGTTGCAGGGGGTATGGAGACATATCAGGGTTAGGTTGCAGATGGTATGGAGACATATCAGGGTTAGGTTGCAGGGGGTATGGAGACATATCAGGGTTAGGTTGCAGGGGGTTTGGAGACATATTAGGGTTAGGTTGCAGGGGGTATGGAGACATATCAGGGTTAGGTTGCAGGGGGTTTGGAGACATATCAGGGTTAGGTTGCAGGGGGTTTGGAGACATATCAGGGCCAGGGTTAGGTTGCAGGGGGTATGGAGACATATCAGGGTTAGGTTGCAGGGGGTTTGGAGACATATCAGGGTTAGGTTGCAGGGGGTATGGAGACATATCAGGGTTAGGTTGCAGGGGGTTTGGAGACATATCAGGGCCAGGGTTAGGTTGCAGAGGGTTTGGAGACATATCAGGGTTAGGTTGCAGGGGGTTTGGAGACATATCAGGGTTAGGTTGCAGGGGGTATGGAGACATATCAGGGTTAGGTTGCAGGGGGTATGGAGACATATCAGGGTTAGGTTGCAGGGGGTATGGAGACATATCAGGGTTAGGTTGCAGGGGGTTTGGAGACATATCAGGGCCAGGGTTAGGTTGCAGGGGATATGGAGACATATCAGGGCCAGGGTTAGGTTGCAGGGGGTTTGGAGACATATCAGGGTTAGGTTGCAGGGGGTATGGAGACATATCAGGGTTAGGTTGCAGGGGGTATGGAGACATATCAGGGTTAGGTTGCAGGGGGTTTGGAGACATATCAGGGTTAGGTTGCAGGGGGGTTGGAGACATATCAGGGTTAGGTTGCAGGGGGTATGGAGACATATCAAGGTCAGGTTGCAGGGGGTTTGGAGACATATCAGGGCCAGGGTTAGGTTGCAGGGGGTTTGGAGACATATTAGGGCCAGGGTTAGGTTGCACATTACCTGATATCAACAACAGATTTTTTTTTTTTTTACCTTTATTTAACAAGTTAGTTAAGAACAAATTCTTATTTTCAATGACGGCCTAGGAACAGTGGGTTAACTGCCTGTTCAGGGGCAGAATGACAGATTTGTACCTTGTCAGCTCGGGGGTTTGAACTTGCAAGCTTCCGGTTACTAGTCCAACGCTCTAACCACTAGGCTACCCTGCCGCCCCGGCAAAAACTAGGCACCTCTGTTTAATAACCTTGAACGGCTTCTCTTTTTTAAGAGACCTACTGCAAGAGAATTCTACAAGTGAGTTTCCAGACAATACAAAACAGTCATTTAAAACAATTAGACTTTGGTAGTGACAAGTTCATATCAGGCCACAAATGCATCGGCACTTGGACGAGTGAAAAAGAGCGAGTTCCAGCAGACAAAATGTCTAATGGACGGGAGAGCACATTGTCAGATGGAGGGGAGAGCACATTGCCAGATGGAGGGGAGAGCACATTGTCAGATGTACGGGAGAGCACATTGTCAGATGGACAGGAGAGCACATTGTCAGATGGACGGGAGAGCACATTGTCAGATGTACGGGAGAGCACATTGTCAGATGTATGGGAGAGCACATTGTCAGATGGACGGGAGAGCACATTGTCAGATGGACGGGAGAGCACATTGTCAGATGGACGGGAGAGCACATTGTCAGATGGAGGGGAGAGCACATTGTCTAATGGACAGGAGAGCACATTGTCAGATGGACAGGAGAGCACATTGTCAGATGGACGGGAGAGCACATTGTCAGATGGAGGGGAGAGCACATTGTCAGATGTACGGGAGAGCACATCGTCAGATGGAGGGGAGAGCACATTGTCTAATGGACAGGAGAGCACATTGTCAGATGGAGGGGAGAGCACATTGTCAGATGGACGGGAGAGCACATTGTCAGATGGTCGGGAGAGCACATCGTCAGATGGAGGGGAGAGCACATTGTCAGATGGACAGGAGAGCACATTGTCAGATGGAGGGGAGAGCACATTGTCAGATGGACAGGAGAGCACATCGTCAGACGGAGGGGAGAGCACATTGTCAGATGTACGGGAGAGCACATTGTCAGATGGTCGGGAGAGCACATTGTCAGATGTACGGGAGAGCACATAGTCAGATGTACGGGAGAGCACATTGTCAGATGTACTCAACCAGAGGCAATGTTCGTTTTCTCCAGAGTTCAGTAAAGTCAGTGCATAAAGAAATACCACGAGAATTGTCATTTTCTCTGAGAGATGTAGGAAATAGAGGCCACGGTAAGGGGAGAGAGGAACTGTGTGTCTGTATGTGAGTGTGTGAGTAGATCAGGTGTGGGGGTGGATTCAGAGAGCGGGTTGGGGAGCTGCCACTGACAGCCAGGCGGGAGAGGGAAGAGGATTGGACCAGACACTCTGCAGAGGGAAAGCTGAGGACAGAACTCAGGTCAGAGGTCAGCCAGAGAGACGGTTACTTTGGTCAACTTCAAGTAAAAGAAGTGCAATTAGCAAGAACACTACACAACAAGGAAGTAGATGTTTGGATCATTGAGGGAGAAAACTACTGTTTACTGTGAATAGTAGATGTTTGGATCATTGAGGCAGAAAACTACTGGGTGATACTATAGGTCAACTCCCTACCCCTGACTGACCATAAATGACCCCCTGTTGAACTTTACCACTACACTGTGATTAGGTATCAACACTTTACCATTACACTGTTTCTACCTTCTTAACAACAATATCAACAAGGCAGGTCCTACAGGCCCTAGTTTCTACCTTCTTAACAGCACTATCAACAAGGTACGTCCTACAGGCGCTAGTTTCTACCTTCTGTACAGCACTATCAACAAGGCAGGTCCTACAGGCCCTAGTTTCTACCTTCTTAACAGCACTATCAACAAGGTAGGTCCTACAGGTGCTTAGTTTCTACCTTCTTAACAACACTATCAACAAGGCAGGTCCTACAGGCCCTAGTTTCTACCTTCTGAACAGCACTATCAACAAGGTAGGTCCTACAGGCCCTAGTTTCTACCTTCTTAACGACACTATCAACAAGGCAGGTCGTACAGGCCCTAGTTTCTACCTTCTGAACAGCACTATCAACAAGGCAGGTCCTACAGGCCCTAGTTTCTACCTTCTTAACAACACTATCAACAAGGCAGGTCCTACAGGCCCTAGTTTCTACCTTCTTAACAACAATATCAACAAGGCAGGTCCTACAGGCCCTAGTTTCTACCTTCTTAACAGCAATATCAACAAGGCAGGTCCTACAGGCCCTAGTTTCTACCTTCTTAACAACACTATCAACAAGGTAGGTCCTACAGGCGCTAGTTTCTACCTTCTGTACAGCACTATCAACAAGGCAGGTCCTACAGGCCCTAGTTTCTACCTTCTTAACAGCACTATCAACAAGGTAGGTCCTACAGGTGCTTAGTTTCTACCTTCTTAACAACACTATCAACAAGGCAGGTCCTACAGGCCCTAGTTTCTACCTTCTGAACAGCACTATCAACAAGGTAGGTCCTACAGGCCCTAGTTTCTACCTTCTTAACGACACTATCAACAAGGCAGGTCGTACAGGCCCTAGTTTCTACCTTCTGAACAGCACTATCAACAAGGCAGGTCCTACAGGCCCTAGTTTCTACCTTCTTAACAACACTATCAACAAGGCAGGTCCTACAGGCCCTAGTTTCTACCTTCTTAACAACAATATCAACAAGGCAGGTCCTACAGGCCCTAGTTTCTACCTTCTTAACAGCAATATCAACAAGGCAGGTCCTACAGGCCCTAGTTTCTACCTTCTTAACAACACTATCAACAAGGTAGGTCCTACAGGCGCTAGTTTCTACCTTCTTAACAACACTAACAACTACTGGCACATAGCTCAGACACCATTGACTACCCCACAAGACATGCCACCAGAGGTCTCTTCACAGTCCCCAAGTCCAGAACAGACTATGGGAGGTGCACAGTACTACATAAAGCCATGACTACATGGAACTCTATTCCACAGTACTACATAGAGCCATGACTACATGGAACTCTATTCCACAGTACTACATAGAGCCATGACTACATGGAACTCTATTCCACAGTACCACACAGAGCCATGACTACATGGAACTCTATTCCACAGTACCACACAGAGCCATGACTACATGGAACTCTATTCCACAGTACTACATAGAGCCATGACTACATAGAGCCATGACTACATGGAACTCTATTCCACAGTACTACATAGAGCCATGACTACATGGAACTCTATTCCACAGTACCACACAGAGCCATGACTACATGGACCTCTATTCCACAGTACTACATAGAGCCAGGACTACATGGAACTCTATTCCACAGTACTACATAGAGCCATGACTACATGGACCTCTATTCCACAGTACTACATAGAGCCACGACTACATGGAACTCTATTCCACAGTACTACATAGAGCCATGACTACATGGAACTCTATTCCACAGTACTACATAGAGCCATGACTACATGGACCTCTATTCCACAGTACTACATAGAGCCATGACTACATGGAACTCTATTCCACAGTACTACATAGAGCCATGACTACATGGAACTCTATTCCACAGTACTACATAGAGCCATGACTACATGGACCTCTATTCCACAGTACTACATAGAGCCATGACTACATGGACCTCTATTCCACAGTACTACATAGAGCCATGACTACATGGAACTCTATTCCACAGGACTACATAGAGCCATGACTACATGGAACTCTATTCCACAGTACTACATAGAGCCATGACTACATGGACCTCTATTCCATAGTACTACATAGAGCCATGACTACATGGAACTCTATTCCACAGTACTACATAGAGCCATGACTACATGGAACTCTATTCCACAGTACTACATAGAGCCATGACTACATGGAACTCTATTCCACAGTACAACATAGAGACATGACTACATGGACCTCTATTCCACAGTACTACATAGAGCCATGACTACATGGACCTCTATTCCACATCAGGTAACTGATGCAGCAGTAGAATCAGATTTAAAAAGCAGATAAAAATACACATTATGGAACAGCAGGGACTGTGAAGCAACACAAACATAGGCACAGACACACACACGATAATATACACACTATACACACACAAGGATTATGTAAGAGCACACACTTAGTATGTTGTGAAAACTGTTATGAATGTATTTAAATGTATTTGTGTTTTTAAAATTGTACAACTGCCTTAATTTTGCCGGAGCCCCGGAAAGAGTAGCTGCTGCCTTGGCAGGAACTAATGGGGATCCATAATAAACCCCAGGAAGAGTAGCTGCTGCCTTGGCAGGAACTAATGGGGATCCATAATAAACCCCAGGAAGAGTAGCTGCTGCCTTGGCAGAAACTAATGGGGATCCGTAGTAAACCCCAGGAAGAGTAGCTGCTGCCTTGGCAGGAACTAATGGGGATCCGTAATAAACCCCAGGAAGAGTAGCTGCTGCCTTGGCAGAAACTAATGGGGATCCGTAGTAAACCCCAGGAAGAGTAGCTGCTGCCTTGGCAGGAACTAATGGGGATCCATAATAAACCCCAGGAAGAGTAGTTGCTGTCTTGACAGGAACTAATGGGGATCCATAATAAACCCCAGGAAGAGTAGCTGCTGCCTTGGCAGGAACTAATGGGGATCCATAATAAACCCCAGGAAGAGTAGCTGCTGCCTTGGCAGGAACTAACGGGGATCCATAATAAACCCCAGGAAGAGTAGCTGCTGCCTTGGCAGAAACTAATAGGGATCCGTAGTAAACCCCGGGAAGAGTAGCTGCTGCCTTGGCAGAAACTAATGGGGATCCGTAGTAAACCCCAGGAAGAGTAGCTGCTGCCTTGGCAGGAACTAATGGGGATCCGTAATAAACCCCAGGAAGAGTAGCTGCTGCCTTGGCAGAAACTAATGGGGATCCGTAGTAAACCCCAGGAAGAGTAGCTGCTGCCTTGGCAGGAACTAATGGGGATCCGTAATAAACCCCAGGAAGAGTAGCTGCTGCCTTGGCAGGAACTAATGGGGATCCATAATAAACCCCAGGAAGAGTAGCTGCTGCCTTGGCAGGAACTAATGGGGATCTATAATAAACCCCAGGAAGAGTAGCTGCTGCCTTGGCAGTGGGGATTGATAATAAATACAAACATAGCAAGCCACGGCCACGTGACTCACTGTCTGTAGGAGCGATCCATTTTCGTGAATGGCGTGGCAGACCTAATAAACTGGCCAGGGTGGCATACCTAATAAACTGGCCAGGGTGACATACCTAATAAACTGGCCAGGGTGGCATACCTCATAAACTGGCCATGGTGGCATACCTAATAAACTGGCCAGGGTGGCATACCTCATAAACTGGCCAGGGTGGCATACCTAATAACCTGGCCACGGTGGCAGACCTAATAAACTGGCCAGGGTGGCATACCCAATAAACTGGCCAGGGTGGCATACCTAATAAACTGGCCAGGGTGGCAGACCTAATAAACTGGCCAGGGTGGCATACTTAATAAACTGGCCAGGGTGGCAGACCTAATGAACTGGCCAGGGTGGCATACCTAATAAACTGGCCAGGGTGGCATATGGCAGATGTGTCAGTCCTCCGGGCGGGCGGGCGAGCGCGAGAGAGCGAGAGAGCGAGAGAGAGAGGAGAGAGAGTTTGAAGACCTGTGTGTGACTGATGGTGGATGTGTCAGTCCTCCATCCGTCAGGGCGAGCGAGAGAGAGAGAGAGAGAGAGAGAGAGAGAGAGAGAGAGAGAGTGTGAGAGAGAGAGAGAGAGTTTGAAGACCTGTGTGTGACTGATGGTGGATGTGTCAGTCCTCCATCCGTCAGAGCGAGCGAGAGAGAGAGGTTGAAGACCTGTGTGTGACTGGCGGTGGAATCAGGATTTCCAGGGATCAGGTTTCCAGGAAGCCTGTTCAGGGTCTTTCAGTTCAGGGTGACTCCTCTGTAACTACTAACACCTGGTGTTTCAATGAAGCAGCAGCAACAATACACAGCTACAACCACATGAACTCTTCACATATCACTCTGAATGAACCACAGAGACATGTTGCATAAAGCTAAATGAATCTCTTACCCGTATACTTTAAACAACCCCCAGAACAAGCCTCGTCATCAGAGGACCATATGTGGAATAAATCCTGGCTGAGACAGCCTGACACATTGACATGAACTCTGCTTCTGATCAAACACGACGCGCAAATCCAGAGGCATAACTAGCTGTACCTTCATGCTGTTTTACTGTCCCACAAGAAGACTAAAAGACAAAACACAGTACATACCAGGTAGGAACTGATGTCCAGACTGAGTGACCAGACGATCCCAAACAGACTGCTGTGAAGCAACACACACGGACGGACTCATTCAGATCCCATGTGTTAGTGTAGAGGTGGGAGATACCTCAGGTTTTCCTGTTCCAACTACACTAGATGGAAAAACAGCTGTCGGAGGGAAGGGAACAACCCACCCTGAATCCTACAGGACGGGGTTGGAATGCGTGTCTGTCAGAGTGGATGTGAAAGAAACTTGGAACTCACTGTGGTCTTTGGACCTGATGGCAGGAAAGGAAACCACGGCAGTAGAGAACATGATCAGTACTGACCACAGGATCACTCCCAAACGGCACCCTATTCCCTATATAGTGCACTACTTTTGATCAGAGCTCTATGAGCCCTATGGGCTAAAGTAGTGCACGAAATAGAGAGCCATTTAGGATGCAACCCACAGACTTGTGACTGTGACTAACATTCTGAGGTCGGCTGGTAAGACATGACTGTAGTCTTCTGAGAAAAGACACACAAAACGAGGTGTTGACAAAGGTTTGTTGTTGTTACTGTACAAACAGTATACTTGGAAAAGGCCCAAAATAAACAGTCAAGAACACAAGTTTCCTCTGCCATTTTATTGTTGGAAGGGAATGTAGCAGCTACACTTATAACATGGATATATTTTCACCATTACAATGTTCTGGATAGAAGCGGTCTTGGAAAACGCTTTGAGAAGGTTGCAGACAGACAACAGAATCAGGTTCATTCAATATTTATGCCTGTTTATTCCTCTGATTCCTGACGACTCTGACTGACTGTATTGTCGGCCTTCTTGATGGCAGCTCTTGGTATACACCAGAAACCACCTATTAAATATGACAGGACATGATACCAAACCAATCTATTAAATATGACAGGACATGATACCAAACCAATCAATTAAATATGACAGGACATGATACCAAACCAATCAATTAAATATGACAGGACATGATACCAAACCAATCAATTAAATATGACAGGACATGATACCAAACCAATCTATTAAATATGACAGGACATGATACCAAACCAAACAATTAAATTTGACAGGACATGATACCAAACCAATCTATTAAATATGACATGATACCAAACCAATCAATTAAATATGACATGATACCAAACCAATCTATTAAATATGACATGACATGATACCAAACCAATCTATTAAATATGACAGGACATGATACCAAACCAATCTATTAAATATGACAGGACATGATACCAAACCAATCAATTAAATATGACATGATACCAAACCAATCAATTAAATATGACATGATACCAAACCAATCAATTAAATATGACAGGACATGATACCAAACCAATCTATTAAATATGACATGATACCAAACCAATCAATTAAATATGACATGACATGATACCAAACCAATCTATTAAATATGACAGGACATGATACCAAACCAATCTATTAAATATGACAGGACATGATACCAAACCAATCTATTAAATATGACAGGACATGATACCAAACCAATCTATTAAATATGACAGGACATGATACCAAACCAAACAATTAAATATGACAGGACATGATACCAAACCAATCTATTAAATATGACAGGACATGATACCAAACCAATCTATTAAATATGACATGACACCAAACCAATCTATTAAATATGACATGATACCAAACCAATCAATTAAATATGACATGATACCAAACCAATCTATTAAATATGACAGGACATGATACCAAACCAATCAATTAAATATGACAGGACATGATACCAAACCAATCTATTAAATATGACAGGACATGATACCAAACCAATCTATTAAATAGGACATGATACCAAACCAATCTATTAAATAGGACATGATACCAAACCAATCAATTAAATATGACAGGACATGATACCAAACCAATCTATTAAATATGACATGATACCAAACCAATCTATTAAATATGACAGGACATGATACCAAACCAATCTATTAAATATGACAGGACATGATACCAAACCAATCAATTAAATATGACAGGACATGATACCAAACCAATCTATTAAATATGACAGGACATGATACCAAACCAATCAATTAAATATGACAGGACATGATACCAAACCAATCTATTAAATATGACATGATACCAAACTATCTATTAAATATGACAGGACATGATACCAAACCAATCTATTAAATATGACATGATACCAAACCAATCAATTAAATATGACAGGACATGATACCAAACCAATCTATTAAATATGACAGGACATGATACCAAACCAATCTATTAAATATGACATGATACCAAACCAATCTATTAAATATGACAGGACATGATACCAAACCAATCAATTAAATATGACATGATACCAAACCAATCAATTAAATATGACAGGACATGATACCAAACCAATCTATTAAATATGACAGGACATGATACCAAACCAATCTATTAAATATGACAGGACATGATACCAAACCAATCTATTAAATATGACAGGACATGATACCAAACCAATCTATTAAATATGACAGGACATGATACCAAACCAATCTATTAAATATGACAGGACATGATACCAAACCAATCAATTAAATATGACATGATACCAAACCAATCAATTAAATATGACATGATACCAAACCAATCTATTAAATATGACAGGACATGATACCAAACCAATCTATTAAATATGACAGGACATGATACCAAACCAATCTATTAAATATGACAGGACATGATACCAAACCAATCTATTAAATATGACATGATACCAAACCAATCTATTAAATATGACAGGACATGATACCAAACCAATCTATTAAATATGACAGGACATGATACCAAACCAATCAATTAAATATGACATGATACCAAACCAATCTATTAAATATGACATGATACCAAACCAATCTATTAAATATGACAGGACATGATACCAAACCAATCTATTAAATATGACAGGACATGATACCAAACCAATCTATTAAATATGACAGGACATGATACCAAACCAATCTATTAAATATGACAGGACATGATACCAAACCAATCAATTAAATATGACATGATACCAAACCAATCAATTAAATATGACAGGACATGATACCAAACCAATCTATTAAATATGACATGATACCAAACCAATCTATTAAATATGACAGGACATGATACCAAACCAATCTATTAAATATGACAGGACATGATACCAAACCAATCTATTAAATATGACAGGACATGATACCAAACCAATCTATTAAATATGACAGGACATGATACCAAACCAATCAATTAAATATGACAGGACATGATACCAAACCAATCTATTAAATATGACAGGACATGATACCAAACCAATCAATTAAATATGACAGGACATGATACCAAACCAAACAATTAAATATGACAGGACATGATACCAAACCAATCTATTAAATATGACATGATACCAAACCAATCTATTAAATATGACATGATACCAAACCAATCTATTAAATATGACATGATACCAAACCAATCTATTAAATATGACATGATACCAAACCAAACAATTAAATATGACATGACATGATACCAAACCAATCAATTAAATATGACAGGACATGATACCAAACCAATCTATTAAATATGACAGGACATGATACCAAACCAATCAATTAAATATGACATGATACCAAACCAATCTATTAAATATGACAGGACATGATACCAAACCAATCAATTAAATATGACATGATACCAAACCAATCTATTAAATATGACATGATACCAAACCAATCTATTAAATATGACAGGACATGATACCAAACCAATCAATTAAATATGACAGGACATGATACCAAACCAATCTATTAAATATGACATGACATGATACCAAACCAATCTATTAAATATGACAGGACATGACACCAAACCAATCTATTAAATATGACAGGACATGATACCAAACCAATCTATTAAATATGACAGGACATGATACCAAACCAATCAATTAAATATGACATGATACCAAACCAATCTATTAAATATGACAGGACATGATACCAAACCAATCTATTAAATATGACATGATACCAAACCAATCTATTAAATATGACAGGACATGATACCAAACCAATCAATTAAATATGACAGGACATGATACCAAACCAATCTATTAAATATGACAGGACATGATACCAAACCAATCTATTAAATATGACATGACATGATACCAAACCAATCTATTAAATATGACAGGACATGATACCAAACCAATCTATTAAATATGACATGATACCAAACCAATCTATTAAATATGACATGATACCAAACCAATCAATTAAATATGACAGGACATGATACCAAACCAATCTATTAAATAGGACATGACACCAAACCAATCTATTAAATATGACAGGACATGATACCAAACCAATCTATTAAATATGACAGGACATGATACCAAACCAATCTATTAAATATGACAGGACATGATACCAAACCAATCTATTAAATATGACAGGACATGATACCAAACCAATCTATTAAATATGACAGGACATGATACCAAACCAATCTATTAAATATGACATGATACCAAACCAATCTATTAAATATGACAGGACATGATACCAACCCAATCAATTAAATATGACAGGACATGATACCAAACCAATCAATTAAATATGACATGATACCAAACCAATCTATTAAATATGACAGGACATGATACCAAACCAATCAATTAAATATGACATGATACCAAACCAATCTATTAAATATGACAGGACATGATACCAAACCAATCTATTAAATATGACAGGACATGATACCAAACCAATCTATTAAATATGACAGGACATGATACCAAACCAATCTATTAAATATGACAGGACATGATACCAAACCAATCTATTAAATATGACAGGACATGATACCAAACCAATCAATTAAATATGACAGGACATGATACCAAACCAATCTATTAAATATGACAGGACATGATACCAAACCAATCTATTAAATATGACAGGACATGATACCAAACCAATCTATTAAATATGACAGGACATGATACCAAACCAATCTATTAAATATGACAGGACATGATACCAAACCAATCTATTAAATATGACATGATACCAAACCAATCAATTAAATATGACAGGACATGATACCAAACCAATCTATTAAATATGACATGATACCAAACCAATCTATTAAATATGACAGGACATGATACCAAACCAATCTATTAAATATGACAGGACATGATACCAAACCAATCAATTAAATATGACATGATACCAAACCAATCTATTAAATATGACAGGACATGATACCAAACCAATCAATTAAATATGACATGATACCAAACCAATCTATTAAATATGACAGGACATGATACCAAACCAATCTATTAAATATGACAGGACATGATACCAAACCAATCAATTAAATATGACATGATACCAAACCAATCTATTAAATATGACATGACATGATACCAAACCAATCTATTAAATATGACAGGACATGATACCAAACCAATCTATTAAATATGACATGATACCAAACCAATCTATTAAATATGACAGGACATGATACCAAACCAATCAATTAAATATGACAGGACATGATACCAAACCAATCAATTAAATATGACATGACATGATACCAAACCAATCTATTAAATATGACATGATACCAAACCAATCTATTAAATATGACAGGACATGATACCAAACCAATCTATTAAATATGACAGGACATGATACCAAACCAATCAATTAAATATGACATGATACCAAACCAATCTATTAAATATGACAGGACATGATACCAAACCAATCTATTAAATATGACATGATACCAAACCAATCAATTAAATATGACAGGACATGATACCAAACCAATCTATTAAATATGACAGGACATGATACCAAACCAATCTATTAAATATGACAGGATATGATACCAAACCAATCTATTAAATATGACAGGACATGATACCAAACCAATCTATTAAATATGACAGGACATGATACCAAACCAATCTATTAAATATGACAGGACATGATACCAAACCAATCTATTAAATATGACATGATACCAAACCAATCTATTAAATATGACAGGACATGATACCAAACCAATCAATTAAATATGACAGGACATGATACCAAACCAATCAATTAAATATGACAGGACATGATACCAGAGAGAATAGAGTAGATGTCACGGGTCAAAATTTTGATTGATGACCCTATGTGAACCTATGTGAACTCTATGTGAACCCTATGTAGTGATGACGTGTGCATGTCTTCTGGTCAGGCAAGCCTGGTTAGGTGGGGGCTATGGGGTGAGTAAGGGTCCATTTGACAGGCCGTTAATGATTGATGACCCAAGCCTGATAGACAAGCCTGGTTAGGTGGGGGCTATGGGGTGAGTAAGGGTCCCTTTGACAGGCCGTTAATGATTGATGACCCAAGCCTGATTTATGACCCTATGTAATGATTTATGACCCTATGTCATGTAGAAGGGTGCATGCCCTGGGTTGAGTAAGGGACCATGTGTCAGGTCAACCTGTTACTGTTTCTCACGGTTTGGGTTGGTTAAGGCCCCTTATAAAGCCGCTGAACAATACCGGTTTAAGACTGTACATGATAACCCCCCTGAATATTAAACAAAAATGACACCTATGCCAATTTTAGGGATGTTATGCTCGGCTTGTCATGAACCCAGTGACCAAAGCCTTGAAGAAGTTCTGTGTGAAGCTCCAGAATGTTTTAAAGGATTTTTGGGTATGAGTGAGGGCCACATGTCTTACATATTCCACCCGGAGGATTCTACGGTAAAGATATTCACAGACCGTGGACCCAAACCCCTTTATCCTGCAAAACCTGGGAGTTTTCCCCCGGCTCTGGGGATGAGAGAATGGCTAAACATCAGGCTGGCTCTTTGTAAAATTGAACAGGTCCTAAGTGTTACAAATGTGCCAGGATATGCGTTGGAAGAACAGGTCTGCGGCCGCAGTGATCTCAAGGCTCTAAGAATTGCTTCAATGGACTATAGCCCTGACAACAAAGTGACAATTTTAGCCTGTGACCTTTATGATAAGGCTAATGCTACAAAGTCTGTCAATTCTCCGGTAGCTTCCAGAGCCCGCAAACATGTAAACTTTTTTATTCCTGTGTTTAGTTTTAAATGGGTGGATTATCCAATTTTCATAACACTTATGAATAAGCTGGACATTCTCTTCCAAAATGGGGAACAGTTAAAGCGCTGGGCGAGGCTTTCCTTGAGACAGAGTCAAGACCAAAAGGCCCGACGGCGGATCTACCCCTGGAGTGAAAACTTACCATGTGTTGATGGACATAGCAAGAGAGCCTTGCCTTTTGAGGGTGAACTCGACACGGACAATGGCGGTTGGTTGCATAAGCTCCCAGGATCTGTAAGAAAGGCATCGTAAAATACCTTAAGAATGTAACGATATAAAATGTATGTACTAAATATTTTGAATGAAATAAATGGTTTTAAAATCAGAATCTCACCACGTTATGAACTCTCGCGTTTGTTCACTCTTAGCGCAGTCTGTCCCTGAGAAAAATCTTGCGGAAAAAGCCATGTGCGCGCGCATGTGCGTGAGGGAGTTTTCTGTAGTGGCTGTGTGTGTGTGTGTGTGTGTGTGTGTGTTTCAAAAACAGAAAAAGGGGGGCGGGTTGTTTGTTAAAAAAATACCCTTGCATGCCTGGTGGGTCGTTTGAAACCAAGGTTTACACTAGCCTGCAAAACAGATGCCTACCCCCCAACAATAATATTGTGTCTTACGACTCCTAATCTTAAAGGCCTTTCATAAAACTATTTTTTTTAGGTGGGCTAAAAAGTCATTCATCCCAGCGATGTCGAGAACAACACACCCCCATGCATCTAGGTGCTAGCACCCCGGAGATTTTAGAAGCTCCAAAAGGATCCTAATGTTTAGACACACCCAATACCATGTGTTTGAAATGTGTCAAATATACCATGGGCGGGGGTATAGCCCGAAAAAAACGACAAACCCCAAATGCTATGTAAAAAAATCATTCAGGGGTTTTTCTCTAGGTCGTAGGGTACAAAAGCGCTAGAAACCATGGGCAATGTTAGCAGCGTTTTAGTTCCGATGCAAACAGCACCTCCAGAAACTCCAAGAATCGTTATCGGACTGAAGCGTTAAAAAAGATAATCGGGGAAAACAGTCTAATGGATCTATCGCAAGGTGAGTTCTTGAAATAAATCTTTATTAGATTTGATTGTTGTGGGGAATTGTTTGAAAAGCGTGGGATGTTATAGAAATATTAAACAATCATTAGGATCAGTATGCTTACCGTATAACAAGGCAATATTAGCTAAAGTGATTATAGCTTTAATATTGTCGAATGTTTTATAGATTCTGAAGCATTCACGCAGATACTCCGAGGTATAACTGAGCTCGAACCATCCCATGGGGCTCCGAAACAAAGTGCCTACAAACAAACGCCTGCCCTGAATTGTCAACGTAAGTAAGCTCCAAGAATTCCATACATAAAAATATTTATACCTTAAAAACAAAAAGTGTGGGCATCTTATATTAAAAGTTATTTTATATGTTTACAGAGGACCTAAAGCCTAGAAGGTTAAACGATGCCCTATGGAGCCTGAACGGTTTCTGCGAAGCATATGACTACGAGACAATTCTGCCCTACTCCCAGGATGTATTTACACAAAAGCAGCGAACAGAGACTTTAAACGGCAGGTCAACTCCCCTTGGCCAGGACAACGTTGTCCCCCATATTTCTAAACACCAAAGGATAATTAGTGCTCAGATCCACAGTTCCGCTTCACCCGAACAATTCTACTTGGCCGATATTCACGAGACGTCGTTCCAAGGACTAGGTATGAATCAATTATATATTATTATTTATATATATTATTATTTTAATATTTATATATTTTTTTTATGCCGGAATATGTTAAAACAAGGCCTAATGCTGTTTTTTTGTTTGTTTGTTTTTTCAGGCTCCCCATCTACCGGACCTGCAGATGTTGTAATACAGGTTGAACAAAGACAACAGCCCCTGGTTTCAGAGCTTCTTCAGAACAGCCCTCGTCAAAAAAGCCGAGGTATTTAATTAATGTATTGTTAATATATAGGCTTATATCTGAAATGTATTTGGCATTTTTAACATATTTTAGGGTTAATAACCTATTTGTGTATGTATTATTTTTATTTCAGACTCCTCACCGGCTTATGAACACAACGCACAAACATCGGAGGATGCCCAGACAAGCATCCCCGAGGAGGCTCCAAAGACACCAGCGAAACCTGATGATGTCAAAGATTTAAATGACATTTCTGAGGTAGACGATTTGATGTTCTGTGAAGCTGCCAACCTTCTTGAATCGGCCAATTCTGTGGGGGAAACAGCAGATTCTGAAATAGACCAAGAACGTTTTTTCAAAGCGTTTACCCTGGGTTTAAAATCACGAAAGGCTCTACTCCAGAGGCGCATGTGTATTCTACTCGAGCATCAATACAATCAGGATGTGTCATTCTGGCGTAGCGAGCTACCCCGTATGTTAAAAAACATTAGGGCTAAAACAAGCAAATACCGCCGTTAAAAAAACACACATGTAAACACACACACACACACACACACATCCTTAATTAGACAGATGGCGCCCCCTATAGACCAAAGTGAGACAATTGAAACTCTCTTAGCCAGGATCCCTACAGAGCTCCAAGATATAGTTAACCATATGAATGATTCGGGGGTAATTGACATAATGACAATAGATGAAAATCTATTATCCCAGATTCCCTCCGAACTCATAGACATTATTACACGTATGAATGAGTCAGGGCCTTCCGAGGAAAACATGTTAACACAGATTCCCGAAACCATCATATCTCTAATTACCCAGCTTAACGCGAGCCCTAGGTTTAATTCGGCCCCACAGACACCTCTAAGACAGCCTTTAACAACATTGTCCGAAGAGTCTGAAAGGCAATATGATGTTTTTGAACAGTTGGACAAATGTCTAGCAAATCTGGAGGGGGGCGGTCTTGAGATCAGTGTACAGAACGAGAGCGCTAGGTTTAATTCGGCACCCCAGACACCTATAAATCAGCCTTTAACACCAATGTCCGAAGAGTCTGAAACCCAATACGATGTTTTTGAACAGTTGGACAATTGCCTAGCAAATCTGGAGGGGGGAGGTCTTGATCGAAGTGTACATGTTTTGCGTCGAAATAAATTCAACAATATTGAGGTTCGCCAGTTTTTCAATTTCGCATGGGGGGGTCAGATTCGGGAATATGCTGTGTTTTACGTAATGCTTATGGACACTTTGAATGAACTGTTAGCGAGGATTAGAGATTATAGCGAACCTAGGGATCTCTTACAGTTGGAAATTTGTGGAGACAGTCTACAGAGCAAGGTATCGCTTATTTTACAGAATGGTGAAGCAGAGCTTGAACAATTTGTTAAACTGCTAGAACGCCTTGTTCAGTCAAATTTAAACGTGCTAGCAGATAGGACCCTCGAACTTGTAGTACAATTAGTACGCCAACCACAAGGGGGCGGGGGTCAGAGACGAAAGCTCGAGAGTTTAATGCAGTCCGAAATCATAAGCAATAAAAGGGCCTATCTCATAAACGTTCACAATCCAGGTAATAAGCTATGTTTTGCCATAGGTTTGGCCCACTTACTCAGCCCCGGATGTACTGATCAAGCCGCGTTACATAAAGCTCGAGAGCTACAAACTGCGGTGGGTCTCGGTATACAGGATGCTGTGGCTTTCTCAGACATAGTCAAATTTGAAAACTTTCTGAACATCAAGATTGTGGTTTTGTACCACAGTAGGGCTAATGACGCTCTCCTCAAGTTCCAAAATATACCCGAACCACATCCTAAGACTATGTACTTTTATGTGCAAAATGAGCATTACTATGCCGTAACTAACATCACAGCCTTTTTAGGCGCGCCATATGTCTGTCCAGCCTGTCATACCGGCTACACACGCATGGGGGGGCACTCGTGCCGTTACAACTGTTCAGTATGTCTGGATAAACATTGCCCTATGCAGCCGCTAAACTTGACCCCCTGTGCGGATTGTCACCGCACATGTCGTTTGGCCTACTGTTACGAAAAACACAAAACTGAAACATGGCATCCCAAGGCATGTAAATCTGTAAGCAGTTGTGACATTAACAAGAAATGTCCAAAATGTCATTGCAATTACAACCTTAAAATAGATAGCCCTAAACCTCATGTTTGTGGAATTATACACTGCCCAATCTGTAAAGGTCCTTTGAAAAGCAGAGACGCGGAAGCGGTTCAAGAAGTAACACATGAGTGTTACATTCAGCCCTTGGCTGAAGATGAACATACAGAGAAATATGTGTTTTATGATTTTGAGACAACTCAGCAATCAGGGGTTCATTTGCCTATTTTTGTGTCAACCATGACTTTCAAGGGTGAAAAATGGTCGGCCGAGGGACCCGATTGTGCCCGACTCTTTCTAAAACATTTTAGAAAAGCCCAGTACAGAAACTTCACGTTTATAGCTCACAATGCTAGGGCCTATGACTCCTATCTGCTTCTGAACCCTTTGATACAGCAAGGCGTGGCACCCAGTGTCATAGCTCAAGGGAGTAAAATATTATGCTTTGTTGACCCCGCCTTCAAACAGAGATACATTGACAGCTTAAGCTTCTTACCCATGAGATTGGCTCAAATGCCAGAGGCCTTGGGTTTTGAAAACTCTGTCAAAGGCTATTTCCCTCATTTCTTCACATCTGAGGAGAATCTACATTATATAGGATCTTATCCAGCCCCCGAAATGTACGGGTGTGATCAAATGTCTCCCAAAGAGCGTGAGAGATTCATGACATGGTACGAGACCGTAAGACATGGCACTTTTGATTTCCATAAAGAGATGGAATCATACTGTGACAATGACGTTGTTATACTTCGTGAAGGATGCCTCAGATTCAGAGAAGAGGTAATCAAAGATGCGGGCATTGACCCCTGGAGCTGTACAACTATTGCATCAGCGTGCATGAAAACCTATCGTACACACTATCTAACTCCTGAATCTATAGCTATCCCATCGCCAGACAACTACCGACGCCAATTCAAGGCCTACTCTAGTGGTTCCATTCAATGGTTGGAGTACTTGGCCCAGGATAAAGATATTTTTATCCAACATGCTTTGAATCGGGGGGAGAAGGCTTTTGGGCCTTACCATGTAGATGGATACACACAGATTGACGGGGTTGAGACAGTGTATGAGTACAACGGTTGTTTCTTCCACGGTTGTAAATTATGCTTTGTCCCCCACACCTTGTGTGTCCTAACCCAAAAGACTTTTGGGGAAATGTACCAAGAGTTTCAAGACAAACTGAATTCTTTAAAGGCTACTTACGGGTTAAAAGTTGTGGTTTTGTGGGAGCACGAATGGACAGCCCTCAAAAAGGTAGATCCTAGTGTTAAGGCCTTCCTTACCCATTATGACCCTCCAGAGCCCCTGGAACCGCGACAGGCCTTGTTTGGAGGCCGGACCAATGCTTTGACATTGCGTTATGTAGCTCAACCCGACGAGACAATAGGCTATGTAGATTTTACATCCCTATATCCTCATGTAATGAGTTCCTCATTCTATCCTATAGGGCATCCTGAAATTATTCACAGCGACTTTGACGAACCCCAAAATTATTTTGGTTTAATCAAAGCGACTGTCTACCCTCCTAGGGGGCTGTTTATACCTGTGTTGCCTTACAAGGGTCCTAAAGGAAAACTTTTCTTTCCCCTTTGTCGCACATGCTGTGAAAACCACAACCAGGAAAACCCCTGTGATCACACAGATCAAGAAAGAGCCCTGACCGGTGTATGGGTCACTGTAGAATTCTCTAAGGCTTTAGAGAAGGGGTATCGTGTGGCCAAAATCTTTGAAGTGTGGAACTTTTCCAGGAAATCAGACACACTTTTTAAAGAGTACATCAAAACCTTCTTGAGATGCAAGCAGATGGCTTCAGGCTATCCTGCATCGGTCACAGATCAAGAAAGTAAAGACCAGTACATTCAAGACTACCATGACAGAGAAGGCATACTTCTTGACCCTGACAGAATAGAGGTCAACAAAACCAAAAGAAATGTGTCGAAATTGTACTTGAACTCCCTTTGGGGGAAATTAGCGCAGAGATGCAATATGCTAACAACTTCGATCATTAAAGACCCCGAAGAATTTTTGGAATTTGTTTTTTCGGACCAATACGAAATTTCACATTTTTCCTTCTTGAGTCAAGACATTGCCTTGGTGCAATGGAGGCGCCACCAAAAGTGGGTTCTACCCCCGGGTAATGTAAATGTGTTTCTTGCAGCATTTACCACAGCCTATGGCCGCCTTGAACTGTACACCCTCATGGAACAGCTTCAGAGGCGGGTTCTTTACCACGACACAGACTCTGTGGTCTATGTAAGCAAACCGGGGGATTGGACCCCCCCACTTAGCAACTATCTTGGGGGTTTAACGAGTGAACTCGAAGAGGGTGACCATATTACAGAATGGTCCTCATGTGGTCCAAAAAGCTATGCTTTTAGGACTAAAGCCAATCACGTGGTGTTGAAAGCCAAAGGCGTGACTCAAAACTATGAAAATGCACCGCGTGTAAACTTGGAATCAATCACGCGCTTGGTCGAGGGGTTCGTAAAGGACAAGAATAGTGACTTGGAGATTTTGAGCTCCTACAACAAAATAGTGAGGGATAAAAAGGGGTTCCATCTAAGAAACGCACCACTCACTAAAAGATTCAGGGTAGTCTATGACAAGAGACAGCTATTGCCTGACGGTACCACATTGCCCTTTGGCTACTGACTTATGCTACAAGCCCCAGTGTGTCTTAAAGCTTAAGATATTATGACTGCTGTCGAGGGTTTTGACCCCCGGCTACAATTGCCTTTTTCAGCATTAATTGCCGGCCCTTCAAACAGTGGCAAAACTTTTTTTGTAAAAAGTATTTTAGAGAATTCTGAACATGTGTTATCTCAAAAGCCTGACAATATTGTATGGTGTTATTCATGTTACCAACCTCTGTATGATGAATTATTGAAGACAATAAAAATCAAGTTTGTTGAAGGAATACCCGATTCTCTGTCTGATGATGAACTTCTCCCCCCACATGTAAATAATCTGCTGGTTTTGGACGATATGCTATTTGCTGGTAGCGAACACCCTGAAATTGCACGAGCTTTTACCCAATATACTCATCATAGAAACCTGTCCGTGCTTTACTTGGTCCAGAATGTGTTTCACCAAGGTAAAAATAGTCGGACCATTAGCTTGAATGCCAACTACATGGTATTGTTTAAAAATCCTAGAGACAAACTGCAAATTAGCACTCTAGCTCAGCAGATGTACCCTGGACGGAAATCATACTTTATGGAGAGCTATGAGGACGCTACCAAAGAGCCATTTTCTTATTTAATCGTGGATTTAAAAGCAAATACTCCAGAACACCTTAGGCTACGTACAGGGCTGTTTCCGGGGGAGAGGCCTGCTGCATACCTTCCTAAAAAGTAAACGCTATGTCTCTGCGTTTAAAAAGAAACCTCCCCCTCTTGAGAAGGCTAGTAGGTTCTACAGCTAAAGAACGGAAGGCCATCTTGGGTCGCTGTTCTTCAGATCTCATATTAGCCCTATGTGAGATTGCTTTGAATCTTCTCAAAGGACGCATTCCACTCACCCTGAACCAATTGAAAAAATTAAGGAGACAAAAGACAGCGATCAAACTCTTTGCCAATAAAAGGGCCAGTCTTCAAAAGAAAAGACATAGTATACAACAGTCTGGGGGTTTTCTTCTACCTTTACTCAGTATAGCCGTGCCCTTCATCACCAGCCTTATTGCGGCCAGACGTGGCGGTTGAACACGTGGGTGTGATGGCCACTAAAATGTACTTGGTGCCTCAACAAGAGTTGGATAGACTTAAAAAACAAATGCAGGGTCCTGAAGATATCAGACAAACAGCGGAAAATGATTTGGATACGGCCATGAAGGATGTTTTGAACCGAAAAGGATTGAACCCCTATGATAAGATTCAAAAATACACAAACCTAATGCAAAGGTATTTGACTCGGGTAAAGCAAGGGGAGAGAGAGACTAACCATTTAACCCTTTCCCTACCGGACCCTTTAACAGATGTCGAACCTAACGATAGCCATGCCCCTGTAAGGCCTGTACCGTCGATCTTACCTAGTGGAGATAATATGTCGGGTGAAGCTCAAATGCCATTTGAAGATAAAGTTATGCATGACCTACTGACACATGTGCCTTTACGTAACAGGAAGAATGTTAAATACATTATGAACAAGATAAAAGACTCAAAGGGGGTAGCTGCTTGGAACGACTCTGGAGAGTTTATCCTTCAGGGCTCTGTGGTTAGGGGGTCCCATATGCAGGACTTGCTTAAAAGTACCACGGCTGCCCACAAGGTTGCTGATGACCGAAGGCCTCCCGGCTGGCGTCAGTTTCTTAAGGCCCTGGCAATCCTCAACATCCCCCTCTCCGGTGTACCCAACCATAAGCTTCGTCAACAGATTCAAGCTTTAAAACAAAAGCCTTCAACGAGATACAGCACCCCTAAAGATGCCCCAACGACACCGGCCCCATATGAAAGCGATGATGCTAACTCATTTACTCCCATGAACGTCTCAGGACCTTTTCCTAAACCCGATCTCTCGGCGTGGTTAGACTTTTGAAAATGACTTTTGAATGACTATGATTAAATTCAATAAATTTTTTATTTGAAAAATAAGCAAGTTAACATTTGTGGCATTCTTGAAACATATGACGTGAGCATACGCCTTGATTACGCGTTCTTAAAGGACACACATTTGAACACTTTTGATATTTTCTAACAAAACAAGATACAAGGTTATCATTACTTCTTAAATCATCCTTATAAAGAGACATAACATCTTCAAAAGAAACTCCCCGGGCTCTTTGGCACAGGTAAAATACACAGTGGTGACCGCATGTAGTGGAAAGGTTATCTTGCACTTGTTTGATGTTGTAGTAGATCTTTGTACCGTTTAGGGTCAAAAAATCTTTAATAGATTTAGGGAAATGTGAAAAACCGGGGGGAAAGCCATAGGAATCAAAAAAAGTTGAGATTTTTCGTCCACCTTCCTGTTCTAATGTCATAGCTAGCCAATGTTCACCAGGCATGTGTTTAGGATGGGTATTGACAATAAACATTGCAGGCCTCTCAGACCATATCTCCATAGGTAATTCATCACAAGCCAACACTCCACAAAATTGTTTTCCAATCAAGCGGCTCATGAGCCCGTCCAACTCTTGGGTATTCATGTCTTTGTTCAAAGGTCCTTAATAATAATCCACTAAGACCTGTCTTCGGGCATTCACTTCCAAGATTGAATCAGAGCATGCGTAAACAATCATGCTAACTGTACAGGCTAAAGGTGTACGGAAACGCATTTCCAGCCTGAGGTTACCTTGGGACACCACAGACAGATTTCCTGAGGTGTCATCATCAGGTGATAAATTGAAAGCATACAATGTGTAACCCTCTGCAAAATCATTTCTGTCAATAGGTAAAGAGAGATCTTTTAGATGTCGCCCTGTAGCCAGGAATAGATTGTAAAATTCTCGCACAGATATGTTGTTATTAAATTGTGGTTGGAAAGCCTTCGCCGGAACCTGACGTCCGTCCTGACAGAGCGCTACATACTCTGCATTGAAGTGCTGAAAATTAAAGGGTTTTTTATCTAAACTGCCCGTATTAGAGGCGTGATCAACCAGACCTATAACCACATATCTAGGTAAAGGGCCTAGAAATAGGTTTTCTTGACTGCAGATTCTACTGCCCACAGGTATGCTAAAGGTTTTCATGGTAATTCTTTGGAGAGGGTAAAGGGCATTTCCTTTCATCAAAGCATGTGAGTGACCCAGGCGCACGGCCGGAGATACAGATACTTTTTTAATAAAAAGGGTTGCCCCCAACACTTTCAAACTAAAATCCCCGTCTTGGGGAGACATCAGGCAAAAATCATCCTTGGCCCTGGTTAATTTTAATCTTAAATCAACCGAATTTAAGAGTAACCGTTCTTGAAAGAAAATGTCAGAGTGTATAGGGCCTAGCAAATGAAACTCTCGAGATTCGGCGCAGTAGCGAGCTCGTGCCGCTAGTCCTTTGTTTGCACCGGTGGAAGGGTCTGTCGATTCCATAGAGGCTCCTGCAGTATCCTTGCTAAACAGCCCGGCGCTAAATTGGGTTTTGAGAGTGTCTTCGGAGTAGTTTAGTAAACACTCCATGATGGCTCTATAAGGGTATGTAGCGCTGCTTTGACTGATTAGGCGTTCACCCAAAGTCACATCAACTTGGGAGAAAATGGTGGCCAAGGGGTAATTAATGAGACTCACTTTGGCATCGTCTGCAATATTAGACCCATCTCTTTTGGTCACTTTTAGACGTAAATGCACCAAGGTGTTGTTGAGGTCCAGATAGTTGTCACCATGGCCTGGTATGAAAAATTCGATAGGCCCGTTATCGGTAATAGCAGAGAGAGGGGCTATCTCCACATAACTGGATCTATCTATTGAATGCTGCGTTAACGGTGCCGTGAAAAGATCAAGTTCTGTCTTTATAGCTTCAGAGGACATTCGATGTAAAAGAGCCATGTCACTTATTCTTTTAGAAAATACTTCCTAGTATACTTTTAGCCTGTTTTGGTACAGACCTCCTCACTTTACCCCGTCTTTGACTTACTGAGGTTCTTTTAACAGTTAACCGCCGCTTTTTAGGTGCAGGTCTACGCCTTAAACCAGGGGGTCTCTTTTTTGGCCTTCGAGACAATATCATAAGCCCCGAGCCTTCTTGATGCTCCACCTCTGGTGACGCCCTTCGGGTCATAGCATTGGCTACAACCTCACTTACTATATTTTTAGCCGCTGATTTTAAATGTGGTTTGGCTATGCTGAAGCCTCTCTTCATAAACGGTAAAACCATCCTGAAGAGGTTACGGAATATACCTCCTATCCCCGAACCATACATTGTCGGCGCTCCATGATATCCTGGTAGTCCATTACCCACTTGATCCACATAGTATGAAACATAACGGTTAGGGTCGAGCTGATGGTGCTCCATAACCCTTTTATTTGTATTATGTTTATAAATATAATACAGCTATTATATATGTAGAGAGGTTTTGGTGGGTCTAAAGTGGAGTTTTACAATCGTTTTACCATAAGTAAATTCAATGTTTTCGTTCTGATCCGTTTTAAGCTCAACCAGAATGTTTTCAATATAGTTCTTGCTGACATGTACGTAGTGCGGCTTGTCATAATTGACAGTGACGATGTCCCCATCCTTGCCGTCTATATGAACTGTTCGCAGGAGGGGCACACAGCTGTCTCCGACCCTTTGATAGGTTATGATGTCGGTATAGACAAATATGTTGTAAAAGCCTGCATGTATATCCGCAGGGAATGGGAATAATTTATCGTTCACATACGTCCATTTATTGGGACCCATCCCCAACATGTAGGATAAATTACCGCTGGTCTTTATACCTCCGTTAGCAGGCCCTGAGATTTGTATCCTTTTATGGATTGGATTGTAGAATAGGAATATTTCCATCTTGTTCAGGGTTAGGTGTTCATTCAACTCTGAGACGATCCTGTCGACGGTTCTATAGAAACCTTTTTTAAGCTTAATAAGTTTCGCAGGTTCCGAGAACCTTTTGCAATAAAAATCACGGTCCTTAGCTTTGATATTATACCAACTATGGGGGTATGTAATCTCGCTGAGACCTACTTCCCAAGCCTCTGATAACTCTATAGGCTTTGGAAAATTGGTTGTATACTTCGAACTCTGATTATTACGATATATCTGTGCCGACGCATTACTGGGGAGAGTCAGGTAGAAGCCGCTGTGTTCCATGATGCCCAACTGTGTACACGCGAATGATGCGCTAGTTATCATGACTAGGGGTTTAAATTAACCCCCGTTGCCTCCACCACATCCTGCTCCAATACCCAACTGTTGAACTTTTGAGGCCAGTTTTTCCAGCGGACCAGCAACCATTTTTTACCCTTTTCTCTCTTCTGATCTAGAATCTCCTCCACGTGAAAGACTTTGTCTTTACCCAACTGGACCTTCTGTAATTCCTTCTCATAAAAAGATCCCTCTATAAGATCCCCGTCATAATCTTTTAATTTGTAGACCGGCGGAATGCGTGGCAGACATTCGGTAACGGTAAACAACTCCGAGCTAAAGCCTTGTTCGTATTTTTTGTCGAAAACACCCCTCAACTTTGATATACGCACCAAGTCACCCACTAGGAATTTAAAAGTCATTTTTTTCTTACGGCGAAGTGGGAACAAACCATACATATTTTTAAAGACTTGAAAAGAGTTTTCCGAAGAGACCTCCGAGGGCTTCATACGTATAGTCTTATGGTAGCTGTGGTTGTAACCGTTTACTAAATCCTGAACTATGTCTGTATATCGGTTGGTGTTGTGAGCTGTAAAATAGCGCCACATCCGCTCTTTCAAAGTCCTATTAAAGCGTTCCACAACCGAAGCTTTCAAATCAGAGCCTGTAGCAAAATGTACTATATTATACTTATTCATTAGCTTCTGAAATGTTTGATTAAAAAATTCTTTTCCGCCATCCGTCTGCACTTTCTTGGGGGCGCCTCCTGCCTTCAAGATCGATTCAAAGGCCCTGGTCACCTCTGCCCCGCTCTTATTTTTTAACACCCTTACATAGGCTAATTTAGAGAAAATATCTATAACCGTTAGCATGTAGCGATTTCCATCATTTTTATCGGCAAGGGACTGCATGTCACATAGATCCGCCTGAAATTGGGATAATGGATGCGTAGAAAAAACTCTATTTCTTGGAAAATGTTTTCTTACAGGTTTATGTAGAGTGTAGGCATCTTGCTCTGATAACCATTCATTCACTTTAGCATCGCTTAACAGACTACCTGTTTCTTCGACTATAGCTCTCTGTAAACGCTCTTTACCCCCATAAGACCCGGGGTTAGAGGGATTATAATATATGTTTTTCAACAGCTGCTCAGCCATCCTTCTTGCCTCTCTGAGGTACAATAACTGTAATGAGCCACTTTCATATAACGACAACATTTCAGTTTGTGAATTTTTATTTTAAGAATGCAACAATTATTACGTATACAGACAATTCAGGATTTGTTGCAAGATACAAGTCCCCGTTTTCTCAACAATCACAGCATGCAACACCCTGTATATATTGTTTAGATTTACAGGTTTGTTTCGCTGAATTTTTAAAACACACACGTCTGATATATAAGTATATAAACAACAAATATGATACACATTCACATTAAAGGGTGGTTCAAACAAATAATGTAAAATCTTAGCCAAAGTTATTTCTAGTTCTTCAGAATCCTCAACAAGCCTTGATACCATATGTGACCATTGTAAACTCTCGCCCGTATGTCGGACATGTTTCATGATTTGCTCCATTTTTAACACACGCTCTACAATAACCCCTGTATTGGGGGTTGTGTAGAACTTTACATTGTTCACTTTATTTTCAATAATCTGATGCATAACATTTGTAAGGTCTCTCAAAAGAAAAAATGTATTTATTCGCTCAAACATCGTAGACACATAGTTACCCATAGCTCTAAATAAACAAAATGTCACTCGGTCTCTTGGGATTTATTGAGCCAGAAAAGCATCACATCAGCCATCACAGCTTCCCTGTATTTGTTGTCGTCCACCAGGGTGTGTCGGATTTCTTTGAGTTTCTCATGGATGAAGAGGGCCTCCTTCAGTTCATGTAGGAAGGCTTCGGTTACCCCGTAAACTCTAGGGATAGACGGCGCAATACCCATAGACTCCAGGGCGATGACCAGCGCTGGTATAAAACGGCAGGACCACAGTCTTTTCACCAGCTCCTCAAAATGATTGAAAAAGTAGTATCTAGGAGGGTCGTAGAGGCAAGGATGACGACGCTGGCTGGGATGATTGATCTCACAGCCGATGCATTTTTCTCGTATATATTCGCCAATCACCACGTTTAAAAGTGTAGCTACAGAGGCCTTGATTGTATCCACAAAAACAGTACTGGCCACCCCATCAAACACATCCTCAGGCTGGGTAAATGTCGGGGGTGTCACGGGTCTTGCCAGGGGTGCGTAGAGTGTAGGGCTTCGTGGCATAGAGTCTTTAGTGTCGGGCCCCCATGACGTAGTGGCTTCCTCGTAGATGGTCTGGAGATCCATGGTGTATGCTGAAATGAAGAACTGTCTGCTTTTTTTCTTTTTATTGTAGAACAAGGCCCTTGGGTATCTGGGGGGGCGGGGTTAAAGCATCCGCTTACTTAGTTTTCTTCTGACGCTGTATCTTCTTGAGGCTCTTTTGCATCGTAATCTTTACGATTCGTATATATTATGCACTTCTTTAAATGAACAAGGCTCTGACGCTGTTGGCTCTGTACAAAGAGAGCATCCAACGGTTGCAACATTTTCAATTCCAGTACATCCCAACTGTTAAAAGGAATAAGCAGACGCAGTCGGGTATCCCCAGTCAGGCCACCACCCCTAAGTTTGTGGTTTCGGATTGCCTCGGTGCCGATATAGAACTCCACGCTGCCGCACGGTCGGCCATTCTTTCTTTGTATTTTCACCCTGTGAAATATTTGTCCTGAGGAGTCCGGGGTACCTTCCCAACGGGTCTCGTGGCCCGTGAACACACTATACCCCTTGGTGATAAGGCTCAGTTCAGGACACACAACCTTGCGAAAAACCGACCAGTCTTCAACACCATATTCCAAGCCTACAGTCTGGTCTGTATATTCTTCTCCTTCATCTACCGTATAGAGGGTCACTCTACAGGCCAGGTAATCAAACCGATACCCCCACTGCTGGCCATTAGACATCAACACTTGATCTGTCAGAGCATTTGCTGGCGGTATTTGGGTTCTATACACATTTAAAAAACGTTTTTTTGGCGCATCATATATTGCTGGTTGATACTTTGCCCTTGCTCTATGGGCAACCCGAAGGCCTGTTTCAGTTGTTACAGTCATCACTGCTTTGGTACCGATCCCAAATTCCATGGTTATTCTTAAGATCTTGTGCACTCTTAAACAGGTATTGTTCAGCGGCTTTATAAGGGGCCTTAACCAACCCAAACCGTGAGAAACAGTAACAGGTTGACCTGACACATGGTCACTTACTCAACCCTGGGCATGCACCCTTCTACATGACATAGGGTCATAAATCATTACATAGGGTCATAAATCAGGCTTGGGTCATCAATCATTAACGGCCTGTCAAAGGGACCCTTACTCACCCCATAGCCCCCACCTAACCAGGCTTGTCTATCAGGCTTGGGTCATCAATCATTAACGGCCTGTCAAATGGACCCTTACTCACCCCATAGCCCCCACCTAACCAGGCTTGCCTGACCAGAAGACATGCACACGTCATCACTACATAGGGTTCACATAGAGTTCACATAGGTTCACATAGGGTCATCAATCAAAATTTTGACCCGTGACATCTACTTTATTCTCTCTGATACCAAACCAATCTATTAAATATGACATGATACCAAACCAATCTATTAAATATGACATGATACCAAACCAATCAATTAAATATGACATGATACCAAACCAATCTATTAAATATGACATGACATGATACCAAACCAATCTATTAAATATGATATGACATGATACCAAACCAATCTATTAAATATGATAGGACATGATACCAAACCAATCTATTAAATATGACAGGACATGATACCAAACCAATCAATTAAATATGACAGGACATGATACCAAACCAATCTATTAAATATGACATGATACCAAACCAATCTATTAAATATGACAGGACATGATACCAAACCAATCAATTAAATATGACATGATACCAAACCAATCTATTAAATATGACAGGACATGATACCAAACCAATCTATTAAATATGACATGATACCAAACCAATCTATTAAATATGACATGATACCAAACCAATCTATTAAATATGACAGGACATGATACCAAACCAATCTATTAAATATGACAGGACATGATACCAAACCAATCAATTAAATATGACAGGACATGATACCAAACCAATCTATTAAATATGACATGATACCAAACCAATCTATTAAATATGACATGATACCAAACCAATCAATTAAATATGACAGGACATGATACCAAACCAATCTATTAAATATGACAGGACATGATACCAAACCAATCTATTAAATATGACAGGACATGATACCAAACCAATCTATTAAATATGACAGGACATGATACCAAACCAATCTATTAAATATGACAGGACATGATACCAAACCAATCTATTAAATATGACAGGACATGATACCAAACCAATCTATTAAATATGACAGGACATGATACCAAACCAATCTATTAAATATGACAGGACATGATACCAAACCAATCTATTAAATATGACAGGACATGATACCAAACCAATCTATTAAATATGACATGATACCAAACCAATCTATTAAATATGACATGATACCAAACCAATCTATTAAATATGACATGATACCAAACCAATCAATTAAATATGACAGGACATGATACCAAACCAATCTATTAAATATGACATGATACCAAACCAATCTATTAAATATGACATGATACCAAACCAATCTATTAAATATGACATGATACCAAACCAATCTATTAAATATGACATGATACCAAACCAATCTATTAAATATGACATGACATGATACCAAACCAATCAATTAAATATGACAGGACATGATACCAAACCAATCTATTAAATATGACAGGACATGATACCAAACCAATCTATTAAATATGACAGGACATGATACCAAACCAATCTATTAAATATGACATGATACCAAACCAATCTATTAAATATGACATGACATGATACCAAACCAATCTATTAAATATGACAGGACATGATACCAAACCAATCAATTAAATATGACAGGACATGATACCAAACCAATCAATTAAATATGACAGGACATGATACCAAACCAATCTATTAAATATGACAGGACATGATACCAAACCAATCAATTAAATATGACAGGACATGATACCAAACCAATCAATTAAATATGACAGGACATGATACCAAACCAATCTATTAAATATGACATGATACCAAACCAATCAATTAAATATGACAGGACATGATACCAAACCAATCTATTAAATATGACAGGACATGATACCAAACCAATCTATTAAATATGACATGACATGATACCAAACCAATCTATTAAATATGACAGGACATGATACCAAACCAATCAATTAAATATGACAGGACATGATACCAAACCAATCAATTAAATATGACATGATACCAAACCAATCAATTAAATATGACATGATACCAAACCAATCAATTAAATATGACATGATACCAAACCAATCTATTAAATATGACAGGACATGATACCAAACCAATCTATTAAATATGACAGGACATGATACCAAACCAATCAATTAAATATGACAGGACATGATACCAAACCAATCTATTAAATATGACAGGACATGATACCAAACCAATCTATTAAATATGACAGGACATGATACCAAACCAATCTATTAAATATGACATGATACCAAACCTTCTAATTACAAATAAGCAGTCCAAACTTAAAGACCACACAACATTTATTTCACCCGCCAAAAGCCCAGAACTTGACCAAGTTCAGTGCACACACTTTGGACCCATGCAAACAATGATATCACACACACACACACACACACACACACACACACACACACACACACACACACACACACACACACACACACACACACACACACCTTTGGCCAGGGCCGTGTCATTTAGGATGTAGACTGTGTGTTTTCATTACAGACCAACGGACAAACTAACACTGATAAATGCAAAACATTCAAAACAGAACGCAGCTACAATAACATGTCATTATTAACGCCCATTGGGATCAACAGCAACATCGTAGTCATTATCTTGTGCAAATCACAAAACTGGAGAACTGTGTCATTTCCCCACGCACACAGGAAAAGGTAAATAAGCTGTGCCTTGTGCTACACGTCTCCCACGTGGAGAAATCAAATCACATCCTATTGGTCACCTGCTTGGTAAACAACAGGTGGAGACTAACAGGGAAATGTTTTCAACAAAGACAGAATAAAGGAAAAGATGTCCTGACAGAAGTTTAGAGGGATAATGTCCTGACAGAAGGTTAGAGGGATAATGTCCTGACAGAAGGTTGGAGGGATAATGTCCCGACAGAAGGATGGAGGGATAATGTCCTGACAGAAGGTTGGGGGGATAATGTCCTGACAGAAGGTTAGAGGGATAATGTCCTGACAGATGGTTAGAGGCATAATGTCCTGACAGAAGGTTAGAGGGGTAAATTTCCTGACAGAAGGATGGAGGGGTAATGTCCTGACAGAAGTTTAGAGGGAGTACTTCTCCTGTCCTATTCGGTGTCCTGTGTGAATTTAAGTGTGCTCTCCCTAATTCTCTCTTTCCCCAGTCCACCTGGCTGTGCTGCTGCTCCAGTTTAAACTGTTCTGCCTTATTATTATCGGACCATGCTGGTCATTTATGAACATTTGAACATCTTGGCCATGTTCTGTTATAATCTCCACCCGGCACAGCCAGAAGAGGACTGGCCACCCCACATAGCCTGGTTCCTCTCTATGTTTCTTCCTAGGTTTTGGCCTTTCTAGGGAGTTTTCACTAGCCACCGTGCTTTTACACCTGCATTGCGTGCTGTTTGGGGTTTTAGGCTGGGTTTCTGTACAGCACTTTGTGACATCAGCTGATGTACGAAGTGCAATATAAATACATTTGATTTGATAATGTCCTGACAGAAGGTTAGAGGGATAATGTCCTGACAGAAAGTTAGAGGGATAATGTCCTGACAGAAGGTTAGAGGGATAATGTCGTGACAGAAGGTTAGAGGGGTAATTTCCCGACAGAAGGATGGAGGGATAATGTCCCGACAGAAGGATGGGGGGATAATGTCCCGACAGAAGGATGGGGGGATAATGTCCCGACAGAAGGATGGAGGGATAATGTCCCGACAGAAGGACGGGGGGGATAATGTCCCGACAGAAGGATGGGGGGATAATGTCCCGACAGAAGGATGGGGGGATAATGTCCTGACAGAAGGATGGGGGGATAATGTCCCGACAGAAGGATAAGGGGATAATGTCCCGACAGAAGGATGGAGGGATAATGTCCCGACAGAAGAATGGAGGGATAATGTCCCAACAGAGGGTTAGAGGGCTAATGTCCCGACAGAAGGATGGAAGGAGAATGTCCTGACAGAAGGTTAGAGGGATAATGTCCTGACAGAGGATGGAGGGATAATGTCCTGACAGAGTATGGAGGGATAATGTCCTGACAGAGGATGGAGAGATAATGTCCTGACAGAGGATGTAGGGATAATCTTCTGACAGAAGGATGGAGGGCTAATGACCTGACAGAATGATGGAGGGATAATGTCCTGACAGAAGGTTAGAGGGATAATGCCCTGACAGAAGGTTAGAGGGATAATGTACTGGCAGAAGGTTAGAGGGATAATGTCCCGACAGAAGGTTAGAGGGATAATGTCCTGGTAGAAGGTTTGAGGGATAATGACCCGACAGAAGGATGGAGGGATAATGCCCGACAAAACAATGGAGGGATAATGTCCTGACAGAACGATGGAGGGATAATGTCCTGACAGAAGGTTAGAGGGATAATGTCCTGACAGAAGGTTAGAGGGATAATGTCCTGACAGAAGGTTAGAGGGATAATGTCCCGACAGAAGGATGGAGGGATAATGTCCTGACAGAAGGTTAGAGGGATAATGTCCTGACAGAAGGTTAGAGGGATAATGTCCCGACAGAAGGATGGAGGGATAATGTCCTGACAGAAGGTTAGAGGGATAATGTCCTGACAGGAAAAAGCTGGTTGTGATTTCATAAATAGAAAAGCAGTGGTATATTTAGTTGTATCATTTTGAGAGGAGCCCCAGGATTCACACATCAATAAAACAGCACAGTAACAATGAACCTGTCCAACATACAGTCAGCCTCCTCCCTCGCTGCTCTGCACTACCTATACACCCTATATAGTGCACTACCTATACACCCTATTCCATATATAGTGCACTACCTATACACCCTATTCCCTATATAGTGCACTACCTATACACCCTATATAGTGCACTACCTATACACCCTATTCCATATATAGTGCACTACCTATACGCCCTATTCCCTATATAGTGCACTACCTATACACCCTATTCCATATATAGTGCACTACCTATACACCCTATTCCCTATATAGTGCACTACCTATACACCCTATTCCATATATAGTGCACTACCTATACACCCTATTCCCTATATAGTGCACTACCTATACACCCTATTCCATATATAGTGCACTACCTATACACCCTATTCCCTATATAGTGCACTACCTATACACCCTATTCCATATATAGTGCACTACATATACACCCTATTCCCTATATAGTGCACTACCTATACACCCTATTCCATATATAGTGCACTACCTATACACCCTATTCCCTATATAGTGCACTACCTAAACACCCTATTCCCTATATAGTGCACTACCTATAGACCCTATATAGTGCACTACCTATACACCCTATTCCCTATATAGTGCACTACCTATACACCCTATTCCCTATATAGTGCACTATCTATACACCCTACTCCATATATAGTGCACTACCTATACACCCTATATAGTGCACTACCTATACACCCTATTCCATATATAGTGCACTACCTATACACCCTATTCCCTATATAGTGCACTACCTATACACCCTATTCCATATATAGTGCACTACCTATACACCCTATTCCCTATATAGTGCACTACCTATACACCCTATTCCATATAGTGGAATATTCTTTCCACTATATGGAAAGAAACCAATTCTTTCTTTGGCCGCCTCTCCTTCCAGTTCTCTGCTGCCAATGACTGGAACAAAAATCTACAAAAATCTACAAAAATCTCTGAAACTGGAAACACTTATCTCCCTCACTAGCTTTAAGCACCAACTGTCAGAGCAGCTCACAGATTACTGCACCTGTACATAGCCCACCTATAATTTAGCCCAAACAACTACCTCTTTCCCAACTGTATTTAATTTTAATTTATTTATTTATTTTGCTCCTTTGCACCCCATTATTTTTTTATTTCTACTTTGCACATTCTTCCATTGCAAAACTACCATTCCAGTATTTTACTTGCTATATTGTATTTACTTTGCCATCATGGCCTTTTTTGCCTTTACCTCCCTTCTCACCTCATTTGCTCACATTGTATATAGACTTGTTTATACTGCATTATTGACTGTATGTTTGTTTTTACTCCATGTGTAACTCTGTGTCGTTTTATCTGTCGAACTGCTTCGCTTTATCTTGGCCAGGTCGCAATTGTAAATGAGAACTTGTTCTCAACTTGCCTACCTGGTTAAATAAAGGTAAAATAAATAAACATTAGACCAAAAGGGCAGAAGCCCCCATAGGGCTCTGGTTAAAAGTAGTGCACTATATAGGGAATATGGTGCCATAGGACTCTGGTCTAAAGTCGTGCACTATATAGGGAATAGAGTGCCATAGGGCTCTGGTCTAAAGTAGTGCACTATATAGGGAATAGGGTGCCATAGGGTTCTGGTCTAAAGTAGTGCACTATATAGGGAATAGAGTGTCATAGGGCTCTGGTCTAAAGTAGTGCACTATATAGGGTGCCATAGGGCTCTGGTCTAAAGTAGTGCACTATATAGGGAATAGGGTGCCATAGGGCTCTGGTCTAAAGTAGAGCACTATATAGGGTGCCATAGGGCTCTGGTCTAAAGTAGAGCACTATATAGGGTGCCATAGGGCTCTGGTCTAAAGTAGAGCACTATATAGGGTGCCATAGGGCTCTGGTCTAAAGTAGAGCACTATATAGGGTGCCATAGGGCTCTGGTCTAAAGTAGTGCACTATATAGGGAATAGGGTGCCATAGGGCTCTGGTCTAAAGTAGTGCACTATATAGGGTGCCATAGGGCTCTGGTCTAAAGTAGTGCACTATATGGGGAATAGGGTGCCGTTTGGGCCTAGCCCCTGCTCCACTCCATGGTCAGAAAGGAGAGAGGCTGGGCACTTTGATATTGATGTCTCCGATGTTGATGTTGCGAGGCATTTCTGGGAGGTTGATGTTCTTGACGGCGGAGACAGCCCGCGCCGGCGCTGCAGAGAAGCCCCCCTGAAACAGACACAACTCTGCTTTGAGGCTTTTCTACACCAGCTGTGGAGATGATGAAATACACAGCAATGAAATGAACTCATCAGGTGTAATAGAGAGAGGAGACTAAAGGGTCTGGTTATGGACATCATGTGTCTGGGAGACATCTGTGTCTGGGAGACCAGGGGTCGTATTCACTAGGAACCGAGGAACGTTCATCTCTGTCTGGGAGACCAGGGGTCGTATTCACTAGGAACGTTCATCTCTGTCTGGGAGACCAGGGGTCGTATTCACTAGGAACGTTCATCTCTGTCTGGGAGACCAGGGGTCGAATTCACTAGGAACGTTCATCTCTGTCTGGGAGACCAGGGGTCGTATTCACTAGGAACCGAGGAACGTTCATCTCTGTCTGGGAGACCAGGGGTCTTATTCACTAGGAACGTTCATCTCTGTCTGGGAGATCAGGGGTCGTATTCACTAGGAACGTTCATCTCTGTCTGGGAGACAAGACTTATTCATTAGGAACCGAGGAACGTTCATCTCTGTCTGGGAGGCCAGGGGTCGTATTCACTAGGAATGTTCATCTCTGTCTGGGAGACCAGGGGTCGTATTCACTAGGAACGTTCATCTCTGTCTGCGAGACCAGGGGTCGTATTCACTAGGAACAGAGGAACGTTCATCTCTGTCTGGGAGACCAGGGGTCGTATTCACTAGGAACGTTCATCTCTGTCTGGGAGACCAGGGGTCGTATTCACTAGGAACCGAGGAACGTTCATCTCTGTCTGGGCGACCAGGGGTCGTATTCACTAGGAACGTTCATCTCTGTCTGGGAGACCAGGGGTCGTATTCACTAGGAACGTTCATCTCTGTCTGCGAGACCAGGGGTCGTATTCACTAGGAACAGAGGAACGTTCATCTCTGTCTGGGAGACCAGGGGTCGTATTCACTAGGAACCGAGGAACGTTCATCTCTGTCTGGGAGACCAGGGGTCGTATTCACTAGGAACGTTCATCTCTGTCTGGGAGACGTATTCACTAGGAACCAAGGAACGTTAATCTCTGTCTGGGAGACCAGGGGTCGTATTCACTAGGAACGTTCATCTCTGTCTGGGAGACCAGGGGTCGTATTCACTAGGAACGTTCATCTATGTCTGCGAGACCAGGGGTCGTATTCACTAGGAACCGAGGAACGTTCATCTCTGTCTGGGAGACCAGGGGTTGTATTCACTAGGAACGTTCATCTCTGTCTGGGAGACCAGGGGTCGTATTCACTAAGAACCGAAGAACGTTCATCTCTGTCTGGGAGACCAGGGTCGTATTCACTAGGAACCGAGGAACGTTCATCTCTGTCTGGGAGACCAGGGGTCGTATTCACTAGGAACGTTCATCTCTGTCTGCGAGACCAGGGGTCTTATTCACTAGGAACGTTCATCTCTGTCTGGGAGACCAGGGGTCGTATTCACTAGGAACGTTCATCTCTATCTGGGAGACCAGGGGTCGTATTCACTAGGAACGTTCATCTCTGTCTGCGAGACCAGGGGTCGTATTCACTAGGAACAGAGGAACGTTCATCTCTGTCTGGGAGACCAGGGGTCTTATTCACTAGGAACGTTCATCTCTGTCTGGGAGACCAGGGGTCGTATTCACTGGGAACGTTCATCTCTGTCTGCGAGACCAGGGGTCTTATTCACTAGGAACCGAGGAACGTTCATCTCTGTCTGGGAGACCAGGGTCGTATTCACTAGGAACCGAGGAACGTTCATCTCTGTCTGGGAGACCAGAGGTCGTATTCACTAGGAACGTTCATCTCTGTCTGCGAGACCAGGGGTCTTATTCACTAGGAACGTTCATCTCTGTCTGGGAGACCAGGGTCGTATTCACTAGGAACCGAGGAACGTTCATCTCTGTCTGGGAGACCAGGGTCGTATTCACTAGGAACCTAAAGGTCTAGAGTCTAGACTAACAGCCCTAAAGGTCTAGAGTCTAGACTAACAGCCCTAAAGGTCTAGAGTCTAGACTAACAGCCCTAAAGGTCTAGAGTCTAGACTAACAGCCCTAAAGGTCTAGAGTCTAGACTAACAGCCCTAAAGGTCTAGAGTCTAGACTAACAGCCCTAAAGGTCTAGACTAACAGCACTAAAGGTCTAGACTAACAGCCCTAAAGGTCTAGACAAACAGCCGTAAAGGTCTAGAGTCTAGACTAACAGCCCTAGAGGTCTAGAATAACAGCCCTAAAGGTCTAGAGTCTAGAATAACAGCCCTAAAGGTCTAGAATAACAGCCCTAAAGGTCTAGAGTCTAGAATAACAGCCCTAAAGGACTAACTACAGGACCAGTCACCAGACTAACAGAGGACTAACTACAGGGCCAGTCACCAGACTAACAGAGGACTAACTATAGGGCCAGTCACCAGACTAACAGAGGACTAACTACAGGGCCAGTCACCAGACTAACAGAGGACTAACAACAGGACCAGTCACCAGACTAACAGAGGACTAACTACAGGACCAGTCACCAGACTAACAGAGGACTAACTACAGGACCAGTGAACAGACTAACAGAGGACTAACTACAGGGCCAGTCACCAGACTAACAGAGGACTAACTACAGGACCAGTCACCAGACGAACAGAGGACTAACTACAGGACCAGTCACCAGACTAACAGAGGACTAACTACAGGACCAGTCACCAGACTAACAGAGGACAGACTAACTACAGGACCAGTCACCAGACTAACAGAGGACTAACTACAGGGCCAGTCACCAGACGAACAGAGGACTAACTACAGGGCCAGTCACCAGACTAACAGAGGACTAACTACAGGACCAGTCACCAGATTAACAAAGGACTAACTACAGGACCAGTCACCAGACGAACAGAGGACTAACTACAGGACCGGTCACCAGACTAACAGAGGACTAACTACAGGACCAGTCACCAGACTAACAGAGGACTAACTACAGGACCAGTCACCAGACTAACAGAGGACTAACTACAGGACCAGTCACCAGACTAACAGAGGACTAACTACAGGACCAGTCACCAGATTAACAAAGGACTAACTACAGGACCAGTCACCAGACTAACAGAGGACTAACTACAGGACCAGTCACCAGACTAACAGAGGACTAACTACAGGAACAGTGAACAGACTAACAGAGGACTAACTACAGGACCAGTCACCAGTCTAACAGAGGACTAACTACAGGACCAGTCACCAGACGAACAGAGGACTAACTACAGGACCAGTCACCAGACTAACAGAGGACTAACTACAGGACCAGTCACCAGACGAACAGAGGACTAACTACAGGACCAGTCACCAGACTAACAGAGGACTAACTACAGGACCAGTGAACAGACTAACAGAGGACTAACTACAGGGCCAGTCACCAGACTAACAGAGGACTAACTACAGGACCAGTCACCAGACGAACAGAGGACTAACTACAGGACCAGTCACCAGACTAACAGAGGACTAACTACAGGACCAGTCACCAGACTAACAGAGGACAGACTAACTACAGGACCAGTCACCAGACTAACAGAGGACTAACTACAGGGCCAGTCACCAGACTAACAGAGGACAGACTAACTACAGGACCAGTCACCAGACTAACAGAGGACTAACTACAGGGCCAGTCACCAGACGAACAGAGGACTAACTACAGGGCCAGTCACCAGACTAACAGAGGACTAACTACAGGACCAGTCACCAGATTAACAAAGGACTAACTACAGGACCAGTCACCAGACGAACAGAGGACTAACTACAGGACCAGTCACCAGACTAACAGAGGACTAACTACAGGACCAGTCACCAGACGAACAGAGGACTAACTACAGGACCAGTCACCAGACTAACAGAGGACTAACTACAGGACCAGTCACCAGACTAACAGAGGACTAACTACAGGACCAGTCACCAGACTAACAGAGGACTAACTACAGGACCAGTCACCAGACGAACAGAGGACTAACTACAGGACCAGTCACCAGACTAACAGAGGACTAACAACAGGACCAATAAGTGAACTGACTAACCTCTGATTTCTCCATGCGGTTCTGCAGCTCTACCTGGCCCACGATCTCATTCATGTTGGTCTCCAGCACCATCCCCCCCATCACCACCTCCTGAAGGATGAAGTGGACCTGTAAAGGATAGGTATATAACAAGGTAATGTAGCAGACCTGTAAATGATAGGTATATAACAAGGTAATGTAGCAGACCTGTAAATGATAGGTATATAACAAGGTAATGTAATGGACCTGTAAATGATAGGTATATAACAAGGTAATGTAGTGGACCTGTATATAGCTTCCACATTGACTCTGTACCGTAACACCCTGTATATAGCCTCTACATTGACTCTGTACCGGTACCCCCTGTATATAGCTTCCACATTGACTCTGTACCGTAACACCCTGTATATAGCCTCCACATTGACTCTGTACCGGTACCCCCTGTATATAGCCTCCACATTGACTCTGTACCAGTACCACCTGTATATAGCCTCCACATTGACTCTGTACCGGTACCCCCCTGTATATAGCCTCCACATTGACTCTGTACCGAAACACCCTGTATATACAGTGCCTTGCGAAAGTATTCGGCCCCCTTGAACTTTGCGACCTTTTGCCACATTTCAGGCTTCAAACATAAAGATATAAAACTGTATTTTTTGTGAAGAATCAACAACAAGTGGGACACAATCATGAAGTGGAACGACATTTATTGGATATTTCAAACTTTTTTAACAAATCAAAAACTGAAAAATTGGGCGTCCACATTTGGACATCTTGGCCATGTTCTGTTATAATCTCCACCCGGCACAGCCAGAAGAGGACTGGCCACCCCACATAGCCTGGTTCCTCTCTAGGTTTCTTCCTAGGTTTTGGCCTTTCTAGGGAGTTTTTCCTAGCCACCATGCTTCTACACCTGCATTGCTTGCTGTTTGGGGTTTTAGGCTGGGTTTCTGTACAGCACTTTGAGATATCAGCTGATGTACGAAGGGCTATATAAATACATTTGATTTGTACCGGTACCCCCTGTATATAGCCTCCACATTGACTCTATACCGGTACCCCATGTATATAGCCTCCACATTGACTCTGTACCGGTACCCCCTGTATATGGGTGGTTGGTGACCTCTGCCCCAACACACAGTACAAATGGGTTTTAAATAGTCCTCCAGTCAAATCCCAGATAGACCCAGAGCCCCTACCAATCGACAGTTCCTCCAGTCAATCCCAGATAGACCCAGAGCCCCTACCAATCGACAGTTCCTCCAGTCAATCCCAGATAGACCCAGAGCCCCTACCAATCGACAGTTCCTCCAGTCAATCCCAGATAGATCCTGAGCCCCTCCAGTCAATCACAGATAGACCTAGAGCCCCTCCAGTCAATCCCAGATAGATCCTGAGCCCCTCCAGTCAATCACAGATAGACCCAGAGCCCCTCCAGTCAATCCCAGATAGATCCTGAGCCCCTCCAGTCAATCACAGATAGATCCTGAGCCCCTCCAGTCAATCACAGATAGACCTAGAGCCCCTCCAGTCAATCCCAGATAGATCCTGAGCCCCTCCAGTCAATCACAGATAGACCTAGAGCCCCTCCAGTCAATCCCAGATAGATCCTGAGCCCCTCCAGTCAATCACAGATAGATCCTGAGCCCCTCCAGTCAATCCCAGATAGATCCTGAGCCCCTCCAGTCAATCCCAGATAGACCTAGAGCCCCTCCAGTCAATCCCAGATAGACCCAGAGCCCCTCCAGTCAATCACAGATAGACCCAGAGGCCCTACCCATTGACAGTTCCTCCAGTCAATCACAGATAGACCCAGAGCCCCTCCAGTCAATCCCAGATAGACCCAGAGCCCCTACCAATCGACAGTTCCTCCAGTCAATCCCAGATAGATCCTGAGCCCCTCCAGTCAATCACAGATAGACCTAGAGCCCCTCCAGTCAATCACAGATAGACCCAGAGGCCCTACCCATTGACAGTTCCTCCAGTCAATCACAGATAGACCCAGAGCCCCTACCCATTGACAGTTCCTCCAGTCAATCACAGATAGACCCAGAGCCCCTCCAGTCAATCACAGATAGACCCAGAGGCCCTACCCATTGACAGTTCCTCCAGTCAATCACAGATAGACCCAGAGCCCCTACCCATTGACAGTTCCTACAAATTGGTTATAGGGAATGGTTCAACCACTACACTCTCTGTAGAAACTAATATAGAACTTTGCTCCCCATAGCAGAACAATCGTGGGTCTACATATTCCTCTTTATCAGTACATGTTGCAGGTAAACTTTGCATGATAAAAAATGTGTCACACAGGCTGCATTTCTGCCTGCTCAGATACATACGAAAACATTAAGTGAACCCGGGAATTGATCGAAAATCGCTCAGAAACGCACAAACAAGACCAACAATGCAATATAATATGACTTACATTTTCAGTTACTAGGCCTAAATGAAACCAAGATGGCTCTGACCACGCTGGTATGCTCTGCCCATCTGATACCTCCAACAGACCTAGGTCAGCCCCTCTGATACCTCCAATAGACCAAGATCAGGCCCTCTGATACCTCCAACAGACCTCCGACAGACCTAGGTCAGCCCATCAGATACCTCCAACAGACCTAGGTCAGCCCATCAGATACCTCCAACAGACCTCCAACAGAGCTAGGTCAGCCGCTCTGATACCTCCAACAGACCTAGGTCAGCCCATCAGACCTCCAACAGACCTAGGTCAGCCCATCAGATACCTCCAACAGACCTAGGTCAGCCCATCAGATACCTCCAACAGACCTAGGTCAGCCCCTCTGACCTCCAACAGACCTAGGTCAGCCCCTCTGAGACCTCCAACCGACCTAGGTCAGCCCCTCTGACCTCCAACAGACCTAGGTCAGCCCCTCTGACCTCCAACAGACCTAGGTCAGCCCCTCTGAGACCTCCAACCGACCTAGGTCAGCCCATCAGACCTCCAACAGACCTCCAACAGACCTAGGTCAGCCCCTCTGACCTCCAACAGACCTAGGTCAGCCCCTCTGAGACCTCCAACCGACCTAGGTCAGCCCATCAGACCTCCAACAGACCTCCAACCGACCTAGGTCAGCCCCTGACCTCCAATAGACCTAGGTCAGCCGCTCTGATACCTCCAACAGACCTAGGTCAGCCCCTCAGACCTCCAACAGACCTAGGTCAGCCCATCAGACCTCAGACCTCCAACAGACCTAGGTCAGCCCCTCAGACCTCCAACAGACCTAGGTCAGCCCCTCTGACCTCCAACAGACCTAGGTCAGCCACTCTGAGACCTCCAACAGACCTCCAACAGACCTAGGTCAGCCCCTCAGACCTCCAACAGACCTAGGTCTGTACTACCTGAATCCACACAGCAGGGTTTCATCTAGGCTGCTTCAGCAAGGCTTCCCCTGCTACTACCTGAATCCACACAGCAGGGTTTCATCTAGGCTGCCTCAGCAGGGGTTCATCTAGGCTGCCTCAGCAGGGGTTCATCTAGGCTGCCTCAGCAGGGGTTCATCTAGGCTGCCTCAGCAAGGCTTCCCCTGCTACTACCTAGCTCCACACAGCAGGGTTTCATCTAGGCTGCCTTAGCAGGGTTTCATCTAGGCTGCCTCAGCAAGGCTTCCCCTGCTACTGCCTGGCTCCACACAGCAGGGTTTCATCTAGGCTGCCTTAGCAGGGTTTCATCTAGGCTGCCTTAGCAGGGTTTCATCTAGGCTGCCTTAGCAGGGTTTCATCTAGGCTGCCTCAGCAAGGCTTCCCTGCTACTACCTAGCTCCACACAGCAGGGTTTCATCTAGGCTGCCTTAGCAGGGTTTCATCTAGGCTGCCTCAGCAAGGCTTTCCTGCTACTACCTAGCTCCACACAGCAGGGTTTCATCTAGGCTGCCTTAGCAGGGTTTCATCTAGGCTGCCTCAGCAAGGCTTTCCTGCTACTACCTAGCTCCACACAGCAGGGGTTCATCTAGGCTGCCTCAGCAAGGCTTCCCTGCTACTAGCTAGTTCCACACAGCAGGGGTTCATCTAGGCTGCCTCAGCAAGGCTTCCCTGCTACTAGCTAGTTCCACACAGCAGGGGTTCATCTAGGCTGCCTCAGCAAGGCTTCCCTGCTACTACCTAGCTCCACACAGCAGGGTTTCATCTAGGCTGCCTCAGCAAGGCTTCCCTGCTACTACCTAGCTCCACACAGCAGGGTTTCATCTAGGCTGCCTCAGCAAGGCTTCCCTGCTACTACCTAGCTCCACACAGCAGGGTTTCATCTAGGCTGCCTCAGCAAGGCTTCCCTGCTACTACCTAGCTCCACACAGCAGGGTTTCATCTAGGCTGCCTCAGCAAGCCTTCCCTGCTACTACCTAGCTCCACACAGCAGGGGTTCATCTAGGCTGCCTCAGCAAGGCTTCCCTGCTACTACCTAGCTCCACACAGCAGGGTTTCATCTAGGCTGCCTCAGCAAGGCTTCCCTGCTACTACCTAGCTCCACACAGCAGGGTTTCATCTAGGCTGCCTCAGCAAGGCTTCCCTGCTACTAGCTAGTTCCACACAGCAGGGGTTCATCTAGGCTGCCTCAGCAAGGCTTCCCTGCTACTACCTAGCTCCACACAGCAGGGTTTCATCTAGGCTGCCTCAGCAAGGCTTCCCTGCTACTACCTAGCTCCACACAGCAGGGTTTCATCTAGGCTGCCTCAGCAAGGCTTCCCTGCTACTACCTAGCTCCACACAGCAGGGTTTCATCTAGGCTGCCTCAGCAAGGCTTCCCTGCTACTACCTAGCTCCACACAGCAGGGGTTCATCTAGGCTGCCTCAGCAAGGCTTCCCTGCTACTACCTAGCTCCACACAGCAGGGTTTCATCTAGGCTGCCTCAGCAAGGCTTCCCCTGCTAGTCATTCCCTCCTGAAGGCTTTCCTCATATTGAATGCATATTGTGTCTATAAACCAGCTGCCATGTTATACACAGAAGTGTATTTATTACTCTAATGCATCAAAGAGTGTCACAAGCCTAAACTTGGCAACGCTGACCTTGTAAATGGTTTCCATGGAGATGAACTCACCTTATCCATGTGGAAAATGAGGTCCAGCTCACAGACGTTCTCAAAGCATTTGTCCAGAGTTTCCACAAACACCTACAGAGGAGATATTGTCAAGTCATCCATCTTATGTTAAGTATACAGTACCAGTCAAAGGTTTGGACACAATCCAGGGTGTGTCTTTATTTTCAGTATTTACTACATTGTAGAATAATAGTGAAGTCATCAAAACTATGCAATAACACATATGGAATCAGGTAGTAACCCTTTTTTTTAAGTGTTGAACAAATCAAAATATATTTTATATTTTAAATTCTTCAAAGTAGCCACCCTTTGCCTTGACAGCTTTGCATTATCTTGACATTCTCTCAACCAGCTTCACCTGGAATGCTTTTCCAACAGTCTTGAAGGAGTTTCCACATATGCTGAGCACTTTTTGGCTGCTTTCCCTTCACTCTGCGGTCCAAAACATCCCAAACCATCTCAATTGGGTTGAGGTCGGGTGATTGTGGAGGCCAGGTCATAGTTTTGATGTATTCACTATTATTTTACAATGTAGAAAATAGTAAAAAATGAAGAAAAACCCTGGAATGAGTAGGTGTGTCTGGTAATAGTAATGTATGTAAGAATGATGTAATACACAACCTACAGTGCATTCGTTAAGACCTCTTCTCTTGTTACCCATGTTGTTACATTACAGCCTTATTGTAAAATGGATTAAATCTACAAACTACACACCATAATGACAAAGACAAAACAGGATATTAGAAATATCAGATTTACATAAGTATTCAGAATCTTTGCTATGAGACTAACTTGAGCTCAGGTGCATCCTGTTTCCATTGATCATGCTTGATGATGTTTCTACAACTTGGCTATATACAGGGTGTTACGGTACAGAGTCAATGTGGAGGCTATATACATGGGGTACCGGTACAGAGTCAATGTGGAGGCTATATACAGGGGGTACCGGTACAGAGTCAATGTGGAGGCTATATACAGGGTGGTACCGGTACAGAGTCAATGTGGAGGCTATATACAGGGTGTTACGGTATAGAGTCAATGTGGAGGCTATATACAGGGGGTACCGGTAGAGAGTCAATGTGGAGGCTATATATAGGGTGTTACGGTATAGAGTCAATGTGGAGGCTATATACAGGTGGGTACCGGTACAGAGTCAATGTGGAGGCTATATACACGTGGGTACCGGTACAGAGTCAATGTGGAGGCTATATACAGGGTGTTACGGTACAGAGTCAATGTGGAGGCTATATACAGGGGGGTACCGGTACAGAGTCAATGTGGAGGCTACATACAGGGGGGTACCGGTACAGAGTCAATGTGGAGGCTATATACAGGGGGTACTGGTACAGAGTCAATGTGGAGGCTATATACAGGGGGTTACGGTACAGAGTCAATGTGGAGGCTATATATAGGGTGTTACGGTACAGAGTCAATGTGGAGGCTATATACAGGGTGTTACGGTACAGAGTCAATGTGGAGGCTATATACAGGGGGTACTGGTACAGAGTCAATGTGGAGGCTATATACAGGGGGTTACGGTAGAGAGTAAATGTGGAGGCTATATATAGGTGGGTACCGGTACAGAATGTGGAGGCTATATACAGGGGGCTATATACAGGAGGTACCAGTACAGAGTCAATGTGGATGATATATACAGGGGGTACTGGTACAGAGTCAATGTGGAGGCTATATACAGGGTGTACCAGTACAGAGTCAATGTGGATGATATATACAGGGGGTACTGGTACAGAGTCAATGTGGAGGCTATATACAGGGTGTACCAGTACAGAGTCAATGTGGATGATATATACAGGGGGCTATATACAGGAGGTACCAGTACAGAGTCAATGTGGATGATATATACAGGGTGTACCAGTACAGAGTCAATGTGGATGATATATACAGGGGGTACTGGTACAGAGTCAATGTGGAGGCTATATACAGGGTGTACCAGTACAGAGTCAATGTGGATGATATATACAGGGGGCTATATACAGGAGGTACCAGTACAGAGTCAATGTGGATGATATATACAGGGGGCACCGGTACAGAGTCAATGTGGAGGCTATATACAGGGGGTACCGGTAGAGAGTCAATGTGGAGGCTATATACAGGGTGTACCAGTACAGAGTCAATGTGGATGATATATACAGGGGGCACCGGTACAGAGTCAATGTGGAGGCTATATACAGGGGGTACCGGTAGAGAGTCAATGTGGAGGCTATATACAGGGTGTACCAGTACAGAGTCAATGTGGATGATATATACAGGGGGTACCGGTACAGAGTCAATGTGCCAGTTCGTCGAGGTAATACCTACATGTCGGTAGAGTTAAAGTTACTTTGCATAGATAATAAACAAAGTTTGCCCAGCAGCTGGGTTGGGTTTTTACGCTCAACAGTTTCCCGTGTGTATCAAGATTGGTCCACCACCCCATGGGCATCCAGCCAATTTGACGCAACTGTGGGAAGCATTGGAGTCAACATGGGCCAGCATCCCTGTGGAACGCTTTCAACACCTTGTAGTCCATGCCTGGAGGAGTTGAGGCTGTTCTGAGGGCAAAAGGGGGAGGGGTTCCTCAATATTAGGAAGGTGTTCTTAATGTTTTGTACACTCAGTGTATATTTGCTCAATACACACCCATCAGTAGGCTTTACAATGTCATGTATCGTGAGTTCAAGGGTCATTAGTGGTCACTGAAGATCAAGACAAGAAGCGTATCTAAAGCATATCCCGACTTGTCATAACCTTGAACAGCAACTCCACCACCACACAATCAAAAACAATACAGGTTTGAAAGCGTTGTCTTCTGTCTATTTAATGATATGTTAGCATTGAAAGTGGATACAGGTCATCAACTTGAACCCACCCCAACTACCACCACCATAAAAATGTTCAAGTGTTTGAAAGCACTGCATCTCAGTGCTAGAGGCGTCACTACAGACCCTGGTTCGATTCCAGGCTGTATCACTACCGGCTGTGATTGCGAGTCCTATAGGGCTGACTGTCTGGGAAAGGAGAGGTGAGTGGACAGTACAGCTGACTGTCTGTATAGATGGTAACACAACCCTGCTGTTCTACAGAGTTATAGATGGTAACACAACCCTACTGTTCTACAGAGTTATAGATGGTAACACAACCCTACTGTTCTACAGAGTTATAGATGGTAACACAACCCTACTGTTCTACAGAGTTATAGATGGTAACACAACCCTGCTGTTCGACAGAGTTATAGATGGTAACACAACCCTGCTGTTCGAAAGAGTTATAGATGGTAACACAACCCTACTGTTCTACAGAGTTATAGATGGTAACACAACCCTACTGTTCTACAGAGTTATAGATGGTAACACACCACACAACCCTGCTGTTCTACAGTTATAGATGGTAACACAACCCTACTGTTCTACAGAGTTATAGATGGTAACACAACCCTACTGTTCTACAGAGTTATAGATGGTAACACAACCCTACTGTTCTACAGAGTTATAGATGGTAACACAACCCTGCTGTTCTACAGAGTTATAGATGGTAACACAACCCTGCTGTTCTACAGTTATAGATGGTAACACAACCCTACTGTTCTACAGAGTTATAGATGGTAACACAACCCTACTGTTCTACAGAGTTATAGATGGTAACACAACCCTGCTGTTCTACAGAGTTATAGATGGTAACACAACCCTACTGTTCTACAGAGTTATAGATGGTAACACAACCCTACTGTTCTACAGAGTTATAGATGGTAACACAACCCTACTGTTCTACAGAGTTATAGATGGTAACACAACCCTGCTGTTCGACAGAGTTATAGATGGTAACACAACCCTACTGTTCTACAGAGTTATAGATGGTAACACAACCCTGCTGTTCTACAGTTATAGATGGTAACACACCACACAACCCTACTGTTCTACAGAGTTATAGATGGTAACACAACCCTACTGTTCTACAGAGTTATAGATGGTAACACAACCCTACTGTTCTACAGAGTTACAGACGGTAACATAGCAACAGTTGCCAACCCACCTGTATTAGATCCAGAATACCGAGCTCACTCTCAGAGGAGTCCACACAGAACACAAAGTACAGTGTTGCGTAGTGCCGGTAGATCAACTTGTAGTCCGAGCCACCGATCAAACTGCAAATAGAGAAATTATATTATTAGTCTATTCTGCAATGTCTGATTCGGTCCAACTTTAACTCATCTGCCAGGGAATTGATGATTGATTGCCGGTCATATGAGCTGAACACTTCGGTCAAACAATACTTCCCAGGGGCGGCAGCGTAGCCTAGTGGTTAGAGCGTTGGACTATTAACCGGAAGGTTGCGAGTTCAAACCCCTGAGCTGA